>NW_027186442.1:4022216-4049562 GCF_028583685.1 Petaurus breviceps papuanus | reverse complement strand
GGAATTGCAGAACCTGGCTATAATATTCCTAGGAGTTTTCTTTTGGGTATCTTTTTCAGGAGGTGATCAGTGGATTCTTTCAACCTCTATTTTGCCCTCTGTTTCTAAAACATCTGGGCAGTTTTCCTTGAGAATTTCTTGGAGGATGATTTCTAGGCTCTTTCTTTGATCATGGCTTTCAGGTAGTCCAATAATTTTAAAATTCTCTCTCCTAGATCTATTTTCCAGGTCAGTGGTTTTTCCCATGAGATATTTCACATTGCCTTCTATTCTTTCATTGTTTGGATCTGTGTAACAGCATCTTGATTTCTCATAAAGTCATTAGCTTCCATTTGCTCCAATCTAATTCTGAAGCAATGATTTTCCTCAGTGAGCTTTTGAGATTCTTTTTCCATCTGGCTAATTCGACTTTTTAAGTCATTCTTCTCCTCATTGCCTTTTTGAGCCTCTTTTGCCATTTGAGTTAGTCTATTTTTTAAGGTATTATTTTCTTCAGTCAGGCTGTTGACTCTCATTTTGTAATTTTCTTGCATCCTCCTCATTTCTCTTCCCAATTTTTCCTCCACTTCTCTTATCTGCTTCTTAAGGTCTTCTATGGCCTGTAAACAGCTCGTATTTTCCTTTGAAGTTTTGGTACAGGAGTTCTGACTTTACTGTCTTCCTCCTGTTCCATGCTTTACTCCTTTTTGTCCCCAAAATATGAATCTAATGTTGGAATCTTCTGTCCCCTTTGTTTACTTTTCCTGGTCATGTCTCCCCTCAGTCACTTGACCCCTGGGTTTTTTGCCACAGTAGAATTCTGCCACCAGACAGGCGAGCTTTCATCCCAAACTCTGGAGATTTTCTCAGATGCTGGAGGTATTAGATGGGTGCCCTCTCTGTGGTCTCCACACCCTCTAGCAAGCTGGATACGCACCCCAGGACCTCCACCCTAGACTGCAATCCAGATCCAAGCAGGTTAAAGCAAGAGTGATTACCCCTCAGGCTGGTTCTTGGTCCCCCTACATTCTGCAGGCCAAGAGCTGAAGGTGCCACTTGGTGCTGGCTGTCTGTGCCTGCTTCTCAGTGGCTTCTTACCCCGTGGGCAAAAGCCATGCACTCCCACTTACTGGGTCCCAAAGTCTAGACTGCACTGACCTCTCACTTTGTCCTTCGCATCTATGTGTTGATAAACCTGGAAATGACCACAGCTGCTGCTGATCTGGAGTCCCTCCAGCAGGCGGATGGTCAGGCCCACCCTGGGACTAAAGCTTCGGTGGGGGCTGGGCTCGGCTCCCAGAGTGCTGTGCTGGCCGATTCCTGCTGGCCTGCTGGGCTGTCCTCAGTAGGAGGTTAGGTTCTCTATGTCATTTTGTGGGTTCTGTAGCTCCAAAGTTTGTTTACAATCCCCTTTTTACATGGATTGGGGAAGGTGGAAGCCGCAGCCCCAGGGGAGGTCCTGCTTGTACTCCTCCATCTTGACTCCACCCCAGATTTTTTTTATTAAGGTTTTTTTTTTTCACTTTTTGATATCAATGTGGGAAAAGATTCATTTTTTTTTAATTTTACCCCTGATAATACAAAGGAGAAGAGGTGTCTGTTGCTGAAAACCTGATAAATACAAAGAGGGAATCTGCAACTGAACCATATTAGACTGGAATTGGGTCGACAGATGGTTCAGTGGACAGAGTCCTGGGTCTGGAGTCAAGAAGAATCATCTTCCTGAGTTCAAATCTGGCCTTAGACACTTACTAGTTGTATGACCCTGGGAAAGTCACTTAATCTTCTTGGCCTCAATTACTTCATCTCTAAAATGAGCTGGAGATGGAGATGGCAAACCACTCCCACATCTTTGCCAAGAAAACTCCAGAGAGAGTCATGAAGAATGGTAGATAACTAAATGACTACATTATGAGACGGCCTTAGATCTCAGAAAACCATTCCAAAACAAACATAATTGTTTTTATGATTTGCTCACTATACTACCTGCTCTCTCCTTTTTGCTCCATGTCAGATTCAGGGGACCTTGGAAGACAGTAACTTGAGTGTGCTGTTGGTAACTAAAATGATGTACCAGAAATACTGCTTTTTGGTTACCATATTTTTTGCTGGTAAATGAAGTAAACACTGTCCATCCTTGGAATATCCATACAAATTCCAAGTTCTTTTCTTCCATAATATATTGCACGTGAGTATAATTTTCCCATTTGTAAATTATAGAAAATTCTAAATTCTTCCTACTTATTTCTAGAGAGTTTATTGTTTTTGAAGAATGTGGTGCTCTAGCAAGAAGGTCACTGGGTTGTACTTAATATTCAGAATGGAATGTTATTCCTCAACTCCAATCCCACTGCTTGGTTTTAATTGAGAAACTGAATTGCTTTGTGTTTCATCTTTGGGTTGGTTTGAGAGTAATGCTCTTTTGTGGCACATGAAGATAGATCTGATTTAAAAAATTATCTGATCATTTTTAGACCAATTAAAGCTGAATATGCTACTCTCGGGGTATGAATTAGGCAAAATAAAAATTAAAAAATTATCATTTCATATGAGTATGTATTTAGTCTGTTGCTGAAGAGCCAGTAACCATTTCACAGACGCAACTGGGAAGTACTTAAATAACATTATTTCAGTTTTCCAGTCCATAAAAATTTGTTAAATACATGGTAGCTATGCTAAGTTAATGCCCAATTGACTATATGTTAATATATTTTTGGTCTCAACTTAATTCTAGAATTCTCTTCACTTCTCTTCAATGCACCTTCATCAAATAATTCTTGTTCCACCTTCCCCCAACAAAGCACTCTGTCTCAGGGGAAAAAGAATAAATACATGTACAATTTGATATCTTTTTTTGATGGGTGGGATATTGTCTTATTGAAGTCAACAGTCATCCATTAAATCTCCAAAGTGTATTTCCAAGAAAGAGTTCATGGATTTTTTTTTATTTCTATAGAAATATAGAATTCACAAAGGACTTTTCTTACAACAATGTAGGGAGTCACGTAAGAAAGTAACAAAAAAATAGCAGAATTATGCCTAAAGAATACAATTCAAGCTCAGGAAATTTAAGAATTTTCTCACAGCCACAGAACCAACTATTTGTGAGCAAAGCTGGTGATGAAACTCATGTTCTCTGAATTTTATGTCCAGAATTCTTTAAAATTTACCATGAAGGAAGAAAATAATCCTGGTTGAGTAAACAGCAAACTGAGCATTGATGGACATTAATTGATTGATGATCTTTCAATCCAAAACTCTTTTGCTACGCAGTCGCTCTTAGTAGATCTGTTGCAGTTTCTTTAGATACATCACTCAACTGTTGTGGGTTGTGTTGAATCATATCTCTGAAATCCCCACTCATGATTTTGGATGATGCTGAGGGTGGGTGGGAAAATTAGCCATGAATTTGTCAACAGTGCCTTTGCACAACAGTAGCGTGAGTCAGTATTGGGAAAATGTTGATACTCATTTTTCTTAATGGAAAATTCTTAGAGTGTATTTAAAATCTATGCTTCTTGTTGCCAGGTACCTCTAAAAGATCCTGGGATTGATAACTGCTCACATGTTCCCAGCCTGATCTTCACTGTTCCTGTGAATGCACACTGGAGGTAACAGGGATTGCATATTAAGTTCTGGCTTGGGCTTCAGCTGGTCCATGTGACCACAAAACCACAATGATAAGGCTGATGCCAGACCTCTTTATGAATCCCTTTTTAAAAACAGCCACAAATGATGGGATCAGTATGGGCTTCTGGCCACAGAATAATAGCCCTTAACCACGGGAACCTTTCTCCTCAGAGCTCCCAATCCTGGCTGATAGTTGGTGGGACCAGAGCTCCGCTCCAAGTGTCTTTATATTTCCTCTTTTCAGAAGAGGGAAATTTGCATGAGAAATCTTCTTTGCAATCAGACCCCCAAAACACATGTGCTGGCTGAAGGCATTGAAGGATTAGTGGCATCCTATTTTAGAGAAAGGCACTAGAAAATAACACATTTCTATAGCTATTTACAGCTTATAAAATGATTTCCTCCCCAAAAACCTGGGTGGGAGGCAATACAAGTATCATTATCTCTTTTATAGAGATGAGGAAGCTGAGGCACAGAGGTAAGCTAATTTGCACAGTCATACAGTTACATAGAATTAGAACTAGGGTTTGAATAACAAATTTTGACTAATATATTGCCTTTTTCCCCAGAACACATCCTTAGAAAAACTATTATCTCATTTTAGAATGCTCCTAGACATTGTGAATAGAGTGCTGGGCCTGGAGTCAGGAAGATTCTAAGTAGAAATCTGGCCTCAGACACTTACTATCTGTGTGACCTTGGCCAAGTCACTTAACCCTTTTTGATTCAGTTTCTTCATTGGAAAACTAAGCTGGAGAAGGAAATGTCAAACTAATCTTTGCCAAGAAAATTCCAGATGGGACCACAAAGAGTCAGATAGGACTGAAATGAATAAACAACAACAACCAAAGGGCCTTCCTACCACTTATATCCAGTAACTTATATTTCCATAGCCTTCAGAAGTACATTATTAGAAAATCTCTGCAGAAGTCCCTGTCATAAAGATTTGACCATGTCATTCAATGCCTCAAAAATCTTCAACATTTCCCTATTATCTCTAGGATAAAACACAAAATCTTCATCCTGGCACACAAATTATATATATATATATATATATATTTTTTTTTTTTTCAGATATCTCTGATAGTAATGGAATGGTCTCTGTGCATGATATTTTTATCTCCTATCTCAATTCCTTTGAAAAGACGAACCTCGGATCTAGAAAGCAATTTTTCTTTGCCACGACCTTCCAGAATCTGTAAAATACAACTTAGGTGTTCCATACTATATATAGTCTTTCATGATGCTCCAACTGTCAGACTTACTTGAAATTATTTTATATTATTTTGTACGTATATCATACTATGTATGTAGGTTGGATTCCCTCAGTAAAATGTAAGATCCTTAAGATCACAGATTTCTTTGCTTTTGACACTGTATTCCCAGGCCCTACAAAGCCCTTTTCATATACTAAATTTTTAACTGTTTGTTTAATTGAATTGAATTGCAGAGACAACAAAGGTCAAATAGTTGCTTTCATAGGATGTTAAAGTTGGAAAGAATCTCTGGGATATTCTCATTTTTTAGTTGAGGAAAGGAAGATCCAAAAGTTAAATTATTTACCTAAGGTCAATCAGGTTAATATCAGAGTCAAGACTCAATCTCACATCATCTGGTTCCAAATCCAAGATTCTTTTCATCCACATAAACAAACTCTACTTGAGTTTGGACTTCTTGAATGAGCCCATGATATTTCTCTACATGTCTTTGAAAACTATTTCTAATTCGTTACTGGATTTTGTACCTTCCACATTATTGCTGGGTGGGGTCTGGAAGCTATCCCACGGTTGATTTTATTGATAGTGTATTGTTATTATAAATCACTCTATAATTTCAATAGGATCCTAGAGAGAAATAAGGGGGGTTGTTTCAGATTAAATAATGCTTATGTTTAAGCTAGACATATGCCTCTCAAGGACATAGTGCAGGTATTGATCTTGAGAGGCAATCATCAGTGCTAATGTGCCTCGTTTTTACTGCATTACCAACAGGCAGAGAAATGTTAGCTAGTCTTCAGGACTATTATGACATATGGGACAGTTCAACATCCCTAGTACCTTGTATTAGTACTGCTCACCACGATACTTCAAAGGACTCTAAAAGATTATAATAAATTACCCTGAAATGAAAGATATTTTCTATATTTTTAGGAAAAGTTTGTTTCTTTGCACCCCCCATGCCTAGCAGGGATAAGCCAGAATGCTTCCTTTGCTTTCAAACATGGGCTCGAAAACAGGAGAAATGTAGAGAATGGCTTACCTACCCAGACTATATCTAGATAATTTAGGGTCTGTAAAGAATGTGCATTGGCCCTGGAATGAGAAGATCTGGGTTCAAATTCTACCACAGACACTTACTATCTGTGTGACCTTGTAAAAGTTATTTAAGCTTTCTGGTCTTCATTCCCCTAATGTGTAAAATTAGGGTATTGGACTAGATAGTCTCTTCTAGCTAAAAATTTATGATCCTATGACTAAATGACAGGTCACCAATACCAAGGCCAAAAACATACTGTGATAACCTACTTATAATAATAATGATGATGAGAAAAATAATAGCAATAATTCACATTTCTATATAAGTTTAAGGCTTAAAATATTTTTCTCTCATAATAAGGCCATTAAGTAATTGGTAAAAGGGTTATTATTCTCTTTTTTACAGAGGAAGAAAATAAGGCACACACAGCTTGCACACTTGGATGTAAATGAATGGATAAAGTTATCTAATACAACTGATGCAATTCCCAAGGAGAAAAATTAGTTTCAGAGAGAGGCAATCACTTTTTTCAGGTCATACATCTATAGGCTGAGCTGAGCTCATATGCTTTGGCAGCATTTTTGCCTTTCAATAGGTAAAAGTCATTGTACTAGCATCTTTGGAGGATATTAGAAACATGGAAAAATATCCTAAACTGCAATCACAGTGAAAAAATTCTTTTACTATCTCTTTATCCAGTTCATGCTGACTAATGTGTGGGTCCCTCAGGACTTTTTTCTGCTTAGTAATCTATATTATTTATCCAGTTATCATTTTTATGCTTATGATTTTCCAATCTACTTATCCAAAACTAACCTCTCTTGTGACCTTGTCTCTCCTATTGGAAATCTTAAATTGGATACCATCAAACATCCAATTTGGGGTAATAATAACAACTCTGCTTTACATCTCAACAACACTGTTATTTTTTACAGTTTAATAGTACTTTATTTTCCCCTCAAGGTAAGTCAAGAACATTTTTAGCATTCATTTTTATAAGATAATGACTTTCAAATTTTTTCTCTCTCTTCTGCCCCTCCCCTCTTCTGAAAAATGGTAGATTGTTTCATATACTTTATACATGTGCTATAGTGTAAAAAACAATATTTCCATATTAGTCACAGTTGTAAAAGAAGAAAAAGGGCAAGACAAAAAAAGCACAAAAAGAATAAAGTAAGGAAAACAAATATGCTTCAATCCTCATTCAGAGTTCATAATTTTTTTATCTGGATATGGATAGCATTTTCTTTTGTAAGTCCTTTGTACTTGTCTTGGATCATTGTGTTGCTAAGAAGAGCTGAGTCATAGCATTCATAGCTGACCATTACACAATGTTGCTAATACTGTGTATGATGTTTTTTTTTTCTTCTTCTAGTTCTTCTCTTTACTATTTGTATCAGTTAATAAAAGTTTTATCCAGGATTTCCTGAAGTCTACCTGCTCATCATGTTTTATTCCACAATAGTATTTTATTATATTCATGTACCAAAGCTTGTTCAACAATTACCCCCAATTGATGGGCATCCCCTCAATTTCCAATATTTTGCTACCATAAAAAAGACTGTTATAAATGTTTTAACACATGTGGGTCCTTTCCCCTTTTTTATGTTCTCTTTGGAATACATGCCAAATCATTGGATCAAATGGTAAGCATTTTTTGGTTGCACTTTGGCCATAGTTTCAAATCACTTTCCAGAATGTTTGAATTGGTTCACAACTCCACCAACAGTACATCAGTATCTCAATTTTCCCACATCCCCTTGAAAATCCAACATTTTCCCTTTTTTTTGTCATATTAGCCCATCTGATAGGGTTGGGTGGTATCTCAAAGTTGTGTTAATGTGCATTTCTCTAATCAAAAGTGATTTAGAGACCTTCTTCATATGCCTATAGATAGCTTTGATTTCTTCATCTAAAAGCTGCTTATGCATGTCCTTTGATCATTTATCATTTGGGGAATGGTTTGTATTCTTATAAATTTTATTCAATTCTCTATATATTTGACACTTGCTATAAAGATTGTTTCCCAGCTTTATGCTTTTCTTCTAACCTTGATGGCATTGATTTTGCTTGTACAAAAGCTTTTTCATTTAATATAATCAAAATTATGTGTCTTACATTTTATAATGCTCTCTATCACTTATTTGGTCATGAATTCTTACCCTCCCCCAAGATCTGACATGTAGACTATTCCTTGCTCTTCTGATTTGGGTATAGTGTCACCCTTTAGGTCTAAATCATGTACCTATTTTGACCTTATCTTAGTAAACAGTATGAGATGTTGGTCTATACCTAGTTTGTGTCCTATTGTTTTCTTGCTATCCCAACAGTTTTTGTCAAATACTGTGTTTCCCCAATAATAAGACACTGTCTTATTAATTTTTTTGGACAGAAAAACACCAGAGGGCTTATTTTCAGGGGAGGGCTTATTTTAATGAACATTGACAGCAATTTTAATAAACAGGTAAATGTGAACAAAAAAATGTACCTTTATTCAATAATGAATTCAATAAAGAACAGGATGACGCGCTCACTGCTTTAGCTCTGATTGGATGCAGCTCGGAGCGTGGTGTGCGTTTCACGGGGGGGGTGGGACAGTGCATACAGAGGGTACTGTAATGTAGCGTGTAGCACAGGGGATCACCTTCACTACAGTAGCAATCTCAATAGGGCTTATTTTCGGGGGAGGGCTTATTTTAGAGGAATCTTACACAGTACGGGGAGGGCTTATTTTCGGGGTAGGTCTTATTATCGGAGAAACACGGTAGTGAGCTCTTATCCCAGAAGCTGGGGGTCTTTGGGTTTATCAAACAAAAGGTTACTTTAGTCAGTGCCTACTGTGTCTCATGTACCTAAACTATTCCACCGATCCACTACTCTATTTCTTAGTACCAGCTGGTTTTGAGGATTACTCTTTATAATATTGTTTGAGATCTAATATTCTTAGGCGACCTTCTTTTGTATTTTTTTCGCCAATTCCTTTGATATTCTTGACCTTTTTTTTTCTTCCAGATGAATTTTGTTGTTATTTTTTCTAGTTCTATAAAATTATTTTGGCAGTTTGATTAGTATGGAACTGAATAAGTAAATAGGTTTAGTCTGAATTGTAATTTTTATTATATTGGTTCAGCCTACCCTTGAGCAATTGCTATTTTTCCATTTGTTTAGATCTGACTTTATTTGTGTTAAAAGTGTTTTGTAATTGTATAGTTCCTGGATTTGTCTTGGCAGGTAGACTGCTAAGTATTTTTATGTTATTTACAGTAATTTTAAATGGAATTGCTCTATCTCTTCCTGCGGGCCTTTGTTGGCCATATGAATAAGTGTTTATAATTTATGTGGGCTTATTTTATGTCTTGAAACTTTGCTAAAGTTGATAATTACTTCAAGTAATTTTTTTTAGTTAATGCTCTAGGGTTCCCTAAGTATACTAACATATTATCTGCTAAGAGTAATGATTTTGTTTCCTCATTGCCTATTCTACATCCTTCAAAATTTTTCTTCTCATATTGCTAAATCTAATAATTCTAGTACAGTATTCAATAATAGTGGTGACAATGTTCATACTTGCTTCACCCCTGATCTTTTTGGGAAGATTTCTAGTTTATCCCCATCATAGATAATGCTTGCAGATGGTTTTAGATGGATACTACTTATCATCTTAAGAAAAACTCCTATGTTCTCAAGTGTTTTTATTGGAATGAGTATTGTATTTTGTCATAAGCTTTTTCTGCATTTGTTGAGATAATCATATGATTTTTTTAGGTTTTTTAAATTGATATGGTCAATTATGCTAATAGATTTTTCTAATATTGAACCAGCTGTGTATTCCTGGTATAAATGCCACCTAGTCATAGAGTATAATCCTTATGATATATTGCTATAATCACCTTGGTAGTATTTTGGTCAAAAGTTCTGCATTGGTATTCATATGGGTCTGTAATTTGGTGTATACTTTTCTTCCTCTGTCTCTTCCTTATTTAGATATCAGCACCATATTTATGTCATAAGAGCAGTTTGGTAGCACTCTTTCTTCACCTATTTTTTTTTTCCAAATAGTTTATATAATACTGGAATCCATTGTTCTTTAAATGTTTGGTAGAATTCACTTGAGGACCCACCTGGTCCTAGGGATTTTTTTCTAGGGAGTTCATTAATGTCTTGTTCAATTTCTTTTTCTAAAATAGGGTTATTAAGGCATTCTATTTCCAAATCTGTTAGCTTAGGCAATTTATATTTTTGTAAATATTCATCAATTTTCTCCACATTATCATATTTATTGGCAAACAAGCTCAATAGATTTTTTTTAACTTTCAACCTTTGACTTTTAGGATTTCTAATTTGGTGCTCAATTGGATATTTTTAATTTGTTCTTTTTCTAGTTTGTCTAGTTTTCCCCCCCTTAGTTGCATGCCAATTCATTGATCTGCTTTTTATCCTTATTTTTGATATAAGAATTTAAATAAATAAATTTTTTCCTAAGTACAGCTTTTGCTGTATCCCATAAATTTTGTTTTGTTTTCTCATTGTTGTCATTCTTTTAAATGAAATTATTGATGGTTTCTATGATTTATTGTTGACTCATTCTTTAGGATTAAATTATTTATTTTCCAATTAATTTTAATCCACATTTCCACTGCATTTTGTTGAATGTAATTTTTATTGCATTATGATCTGAAAAGAATACATTTTATATTTCTTCCTTTTTACATTTGATTTTGAGGTTTTTATGTTCTGTTGCATCATTAAGTTTTGTGTTGGTGCCATGTGATGTTGAGAAAAAAGGTATATTCTTTTCTGTTCCCATTCAGTTTTCTCCAAAGGTCTGTCATATCTAGCTTTTCTATTATTCTATTTTCTTCCTTAGTTTCTTTCTTGTTTTTGTTTTGTTTTGTTTGTTATTGTTGAATTTATTGAGTTCTGAAAGGAAACAGTCATGTTTTACTCTCTGTTTCTTCCTGTAACTCACTTAATTTCTTTAAGTATCTGGATGCTGTGCTACTTGGAGCATATATGTTTGGCATTGATATTGCTTCATAGTCTATGGTACCTTTTCACAAGATGTAGTTTCCTATCTATTTTTGCTTTTATTTTTTTTAACTTCAGCTGAAGCATAATAGTTTCTGCTCCACTCCCTTACCTTTATGAGTCTCTCTACTTCAAATATTTTTCTTTTAATCAACATATTGTAGAATTCTGATTATTGATGCACTCTGCCATCTACTTCCATTTTACAGGAGAGTTCATTCCATTCACCTTCACAGTTATGATTACTAACTACATTCTATTCTTCCTCCTATTTATCCTCTCTCTCCTTTCAACCTTTCCTTCACCAGTGGTTGTAGAGGTCTGGCAGCTTAGCTGGTGCTGAGCTGGGCTCCTAGGGGTGGTGTCTGGAATGTGCCAAGGCCCATTGGGGTGTTTTTGCATTTCTCTGGGCTACATTGACACATGTGGAGGTCTAGCTGCTAGAGAATACCTGTTTGCCCTGGGCTGTGCTGAAGTACATGGTGGTTCTCAGAATAGGAGTCTGCCCATTTCCCTAGCTATACTAAAACATGTATTGGGTCCTGGTATTGGCAGATTTGCCTGCTCCACCACACTAGGGTTCAGGATCTCCTCAAAGACAAGGATATCAGGGAATTCTTCCTTGATATTTTTTGAAATGTGATGTCTAGGCTCTTTTATTGGACATGGCTTTCAGGCACTACAATAATTTTTATCCAGAACAGATTTTTTCCCAATGAGATAGTTCATATTTTCATATATATGTATGTATGTGTATACATGTACACATGTATGTATTGCACATTGTGTGCATTTGTATATGTATAGGCATTTATATAAACATGTATGGATATGTATGTTTATCTATATATGTATTTTTGTGTGTTCATTTTTTTTACTTAGTTTTATTGTATCTGGACATTTCATGGAATTATTAGTTTTCATTTGCAAAATTCTATTCAGCTTTTAAAGGAGATTTTTTTTAGTGAATTTTTGAGTCTTTTTTTTGCAATCTCTTAATTCTCTTTTAATGATTTTCTTGCATCACTCTCATTTCTTTTCGAATTTTTCCTTTCCCACTCTTATTACTGTCTTCAACTCTTCCAAGAATTCTTGTAGGTCTAATTAACATTTTTTTTAAATTGAGGCTTTGGTTTTTCCCATTTTCTCATTATTGTCATCATTAGAGTTTGTGTCTTCATCTTCCCTGCCACCATAATAGATTTTTGTGGTCAAGTTTTTTCATGTTGTTTGCAATTTCTTGACTTTGAACTTTATGTTAAAGTTGGGTTCTGCTCTCCAGTGGTTGTGTCAATCTTGTCACATCTTCAGGCTTTTTTGTGTTAATGCTTTCAGATCTATTTCTGGGATTCTGCAAGTTTTTGATGCTTTCAAGGTAATGTGATCCGGAGAAATGTGTGGTCATTGCTCTCCTTTTCTCTGTTCTGGTCTTTAGCTAAGAAAGGACCATGTCCCCATGCAGCCATAAGCACTAGTACTCTTCTTAGCCTGAGAAATACTGCCAAGTTCTTCTTTCCCCTGCCACTATGAGTTCTGAGGCCCCTATAGGCCATGGACCTGTGACCAGGGTCCCTGCTTCCTTTTTATTTATTTATTTTTAGTTTTCAACACTCATTTCCCAAAATTCTCTAGTTACAGATTTTCTTCCCATCTCTTCCTTACATCCCACCCCCAAGATGGTAAGCATACTGAATACCCCTTCCCCCCAATCCACCCTCTCTTATGCCCACCCCCAATTCTCCCCCCTTACTTTCTTGTAGGGCAAGATGCATTTCTACACCCCATTGCCTATATATCTTATTTCCTAGTTACATGTAAAAAACAATTAAAAAAACATTAATTTTTAAAACTTTGAGTTCCACATTCTTTCCCTTCTCTCCTCCTTACTCTCCCCTACTGAGAAGACAAGCAATTCAATATAGGTTATACATATGTAGTAATGCAAAATATTTCCATAGCAGTCAAATTAGGAAAGACTAACTATATTTTCCTCCATCCTATTCCACCCCCCATTTATTCCATTTTCTCCTTTGACCCTGTCCCTTTTCAAAAGTATTTGCTTCTATCTATCCTTTCCCCCAATTTGTCCTCCATTCTATCATCCCTTCCCTTATCCTCTTCTCCCCTACTTTCCTGTAGAGTAAGATACCCAATTGAGTGTCTATGTTATTCCCTCCTTGAGCCAAATCCAATGTAAGATTGACTCATTCCCTTTCCCCTTCCTGCTCTTCCCCTCTGTTGTCACAGGCTTCTCCTTCTTTAATTGAGATAATCCACCCTATTTTATCTCTCCCCCTCTCATTCTCCCAATATATTTCTCTCACACCTCTTAATTTTACTTTTTATATATCATCCTTTCACATTCAACTCACCCTGTGCCCTCTGTCTATGTATGCATGTACACACATATACACACACACATATATACATACACACATACAACCACCTATACATGCATATATATGTATATGTGTGTATATACGCACACACACATATATAATCCCTTCAAATATCATCATACTGATAAAAGTCTCATGAGTTACAAATATTGTCTTTCCATGTAGGAATATAAATAGTTCAACTTTAATAAGCTCCTTATTATTTCTTTTTCCTGTTTCCCTTTTCATGCTTTTCTTGCTTCTTGCATTTGAAAGTCAAAATTTTGTTCAGCTTTGGTTTGTTCATGAAGAATGTTTGAAAATTCTCTATTTCATTGAATAACCATATTTTCCCCTGAAGCACTACACTCAGTTTTTCTGGGTAGAAGATTCTTTGTTTTAATCCTAGCTCCTTTTACCTATGGAATATCTTAATCCAAACTCATGAATCCCTTAATGTAGAAGCTGCTATATCTTGTGTTATCCTGATTGTGTTTCCACAACACTCAAATTGTTTCTTCCTGAATGCTTGTAATATTTTCTCCTTGACCTGGCAACTCTGGAATTTGGCTATAACATTCAATAGGAATTTTCTTTTGGGGATCTTTTTTAATTGGCAATTGATGAATTCTTTCCATTTCTATTTTGCTCTCTGGTTCTAGAAGATCAGGGCAATTTTCCTTGAGAATTTTTTGAAAGATGATGTCTAGGTTCTTTTTTTATCATGGCTTTCAGGTAGTCCAATAATTTTTAAATTATCTCTCCTTTCCCTGTTTTCCAGGTCAGTGGGTTTTCCAATGAGATATTGCAAATTGCCTTGTATTTTTTCATTCATTTGGATTTGTTTTATAGTATCTTGATTTCTCATAGAGTCATTAGCTTCCATATGCTTTAATATAATTTTGAAGGAGATATTTTCTTCAGTGAGCTTTTGAAATTCTGTTTCCATCTGACCAATTCTGCTTTTTAAGGTATTCTTCTCTTTTGCCATTTGAGTTAGGCTGTTTTTAAGGTGGTATTTTCTTCAGTCAGTCTGTTGACTCATTTTTCATAATTTTCTTGCATCATTCTCATTTATTTTCCCAATTTTTCCTCTACTTCTCTTACTTGATTTTCAAAATCCTTCTTGACCTCCTCCATGGCCTGTGACCAGTTAATATTTTTGTGGAGGGTTTTGATGAAGGGGCTTAACTTTGTTGTCTTTTTCTGGTTCTATGTTTTGATCCTCTTTGTCCTCCAAAAAAGATTCTATAGTCTGATTTCGCTTTCTCCATTTGCTCATCTTGTCAGCTAATTACTTGGCTTTTGAGCTCTTTGTTACAGTAGAACTCTGCTTCCAGAATAGAGAGTGTGGTGTCCCAAATTTCTGGGGTTTTGCACAGCTGTTGTCAGAACTTCTTCCAGGCACCTGCCTCAGAACTGTGATGAGGACTTTCTCTTCACAGCCTCATAAAAGTTTTGCCATGCTAATGCTCCTCACCCCAGCACCACCACCCAAGACTGGTGCCCAGATCCAAGCAGGGCAAAGCTAGAGAATCTTGCCTCAGCACCAGCAAAGGGACTCCTACATTTGCCCTCTGGAAAGTCACTTGGTCCCCCTATGATCTATAGGCCTGGAGCCAGAAATAGCCACAGCAGCAATTGCAACTGCTGCTACCTCTACCACCCTGGGGGCAGTGGCAGGACCACTCTGTTCTCTCACCCTGGATCACCAGAGTTCCCCACTGAATTTTTACCCTCTTTTTGGTGTTTATAGGTTGATAAATCTTGAAACCACCATAGCTGCCAGTGATTCACTCTCTTGGAGTCTGCCCAGGCAGATCTGTGCCACTGGTCTCAATTAGAATTCACACCATTAGGGGGATGGAGGGAAGATGGCAGAGTAGAAACAGGACCTCTGTGCAGCTCCAGCTTCTACCTTCCCCAATTCATGTAAAAGGGGATTCTGAACAAACTTTGGAGCTACAGAACCCACAAAATGACACAGAGTAGGTAACTTCCTGCTGAGGACAGCCCGGCAGGCCAGCAGGAATTGGCCAGCACAGCACTCTGGGAGCCAAGCCCAGCTCCACTCTAGCCAGAGGTTTTGGCCCCAGGGCGGACCTGACCCATCGCTGCCAGCTGGAGGGACTCCAGATCACCAGCGGCTTTGGTGGTCCAGAATTATCAACACATAGATTCTAAGAACAAAGTGAGGGGTCAGTGCATTGTGGGCTTTGGAACCCAGTAGTTGGGAGTGCATCGGCTTTTGCCCCCCAGGGCAAGAAGCCGCTGAGGACTGCAGTGCAGCCCCCTCCATGGGGCAGCTTCAGCTCTTGCCTTGAAGAGTGTAGGGGGACCAAGTGACCAGTTAGAGGGGTAATCGTTCTAACTTTAACCTGCTTGGATCTGGATTGCTATCTAGTGTGAACTTCCTGGGGTTTGCAATCAGCTTGCCAGAGTGTTTGGAGGCTTCAGAGAGGGCACCCAACTAATACCTCCAGTAGCTGAGAAAACTGCAACATTTTGTAGGAAGCTCCGCTGTCTGATAGCAGAGTCCTACTGTGGCAAAAAATCCTCAAAATAAACTAATTGAGTGGCAAAATGACCAGGCAAAGGAAGCAAAAGAAAAAGAAGAATCTAATATTAGACTCCTATTTTGGGGACAAAAAGGATCAAAGCATGGAACAAGAGGAAGACAGTGAAGTCAGAACACCTACACCAACAGCTTCAAAGGAAAATATTAGCTGGTTACAGGCCTTAGAGGACCTTAAGAAGCAGATAAGAAAAGTGGAGGAAAAATTGGGAAGAGAAATGAGAATGATGTAAGAAAATTACAAAATGAGAGTCAAAAGCCTGACTGAGGAAAATAATACCTTAAAAAACAGACTAACTCAAATGACAAAAGAGGCACAAAAAGGCAATGAGGAGAAGAAAGCCTTAAAAAGCCAAATTTGCCAGATGGAAAAAGAATCTCAAAAGCTCAATGAGGAGAATCATTGCTTCAAAATTGGATTGGAGCAAATGGCAGCTAATGACTTTATGAGAAATCAAGATGCTGTTATACAGATCTAAACAAATGAAAGAATAGAAGGCAATGTGAAATATCTCAATAGAAAAACCACTGACCTGGAAAGTAGATCCAGGAGAGAGAATTTAAAAAATTATTGGACTACCTGAAAGCCATGATCAAAGAAAGAACCTAGATATCATTCTCCAAGAAATTCTCAAGGAAAACTGCCCTGATGTTTTAGAAACAGAGGGCAAAATAGAGGTTGAAAGAATCCACCGATCACCTCCTGAAAAAGATCCCCAAAAGAAAACTCCTAGGAATATTATAGCCAGGTTCTGCAATTCCCAGATTAAGGAGAGAATATTACAAGCAGCCAGGAAGAAACAATTTGAATATTGTGGAAACACAATCAGGGTAACCCAGGATCTGGCAGCTTCTACATTGAGGGATCGAAGGGCTTGGAATATGATATTCCAGAGGTCAAAGGAGCTGGGATTAAAACCAAGAATCACCTACCCAGCAAAACTGAGTATCATGTTTCAGGGGAAAATATGGTTATTCAGGGGAATAGAATACTTTCAAGCATTCTTGCTGAAAAAAAACCCAGAGTTGAATAGAAGATTTGACATTCAGATACAAGAAGCAAGAGAAGCATGAGAAGTTAAACAGGGAAAAGAAATCATAAGGAACTTATCAAAGTTGAACTATTAACATTCCTACATGGAAAAACAATAATTGTAACTGATGAAACTTTTCTCAGTATGAAAATAGTTGAAGAGAATAAAAATTTATATATACATATATAGATGTGCATATATATACATGTCTATATAGGAGGGTATATGGGCTTATGAATAATATGTGAATGTGTGTATATATGTTTACAGGTATACATAGAGGGCACAGGACTTATTTAATAGGAAGGGATGATACTTAAAAGGTGAAATTAAGAGGTGAGAAAGGAATATAATGAGAGGAGAAGGGGAGAGACAGAATAGGGTAAACTATCTTATATAAAAGAGGCAAGGGAATATGTTTACAATGGAGGGGAAGAACAGGAAGGCAAAAGGGAATGATTCAACCTTATTCTCATTGAATTTTGGCTCAGGAAGGGAAGGAAATACACACTAAATCGGGTATCTCACTCTATAGCAGAGTAGGGGAGAGGGGGATGAAAGGGGGGATGAAGGAAGGGAGGATAGGCTACGGGAAAGGGAAGTTGGAAGCACCCACTTTTGAAAAGGGACCGGATCAAAGTAGAGAATAGAACAAGTGGGAGGTGGGATAGGAGGGAGGGAAATATAGTCAGTCTTTTACAATATATCTACTATGTTAATATTTTGCGTTAGCTACACATATACAACCTATACTGAACTGCTTATCTTCCCAGTAAGGGAGGGTGACAGGGAAGGAAGGAAATGAATCCGGAATTCCAAGTTTTAAAATCAAATGTTTAAAAATATATGTATATATACTATTATTAATACTATTTTACATGTAATTGGGAAATAAGATATACAGGCACTGGGGCATAGCGATCCACCATGCCTTACTGGCATGTAACTATGATGGCCATAGTATTCATGTCATGTTTAGAATATCTACAATTGTTTGATTTGGCTTTAGCTTAGAGTATATGAAGTAAGCTTCAAAAACTATAGTAACATCTTGAATATTACAGTTTCCCATCCCTGAACCTTCTCCTTCTCCATTATTCATATTAATGGTTAATATCTCTGTAATGCTTAAATATTTCCAAAGTGTTTTTATCATGACATATTTTTATGGCAGGTGGTACAAATATGATCACATCCATTGTGCAGATAAAGAAACTGATGTTTAGAGAGATTAATCTGTCTGATTATTCATATTATTCTCTGGGTGACTTGGTCTCCTATGTCTAGTTCCCCAAGGACTTCATCTTTTAATTCCCAGAATGCAATGCATTCCAGTGTACTATGTATGCTTACTCAGGCAAATGAAATGTTGCTTAAAGAAGGTGTTCATTGAATAGTAAAGCTGTAAAGAATCAAAGCCATAAGAGATGATGTAGTATAGCTCCATTATGTTATAGATGAGAATACTGAGATCTGTTGAGAAGAAATCACTTACCCAAGGTCACATAGCTAAGTAAATGCTTACAAAGCTAGAACAATAACCCAGGTCTCCTGAATCCCAACTAATGTTATTTCCATTACACCATGAAACAGATTCCTGTTATCTTGATATGCATTGATCTGTCAACTTTATTTCATTATTTATATATCCATTGATTATTGATTCACTTCAGTCCTATCTGTATCAGACAGTAACTCCTGGAACAGGAATTCCCACTTTGGGATCTATCAGTTTCATTGGGCTATTTACGGACTCCTCACTCATCTGATCATATTATATAATCCATTGTCTAGACAGATATACAATGAAATTTATGTCTTCAAATATAGAAGTATAAGATTATAGATTTGGAATTAGAAGGTATCATAAAAGCCCATCCAGCCCAAACTCATTTTACAGATGAGTAAGTAAGCTGATACTAAGAGAGATAAAGTGATTTGCCTAAAGTAAGACAGGTAGCATGTGGCTGGGCTGGTATTGAAACCCAGTTCTCCAGGAACCCCAGGTCCAGGCTTCAAGAGAAACAAAAGTATATGCGTAATAGCACAATCGGATTAGTTCCATGAACTTCAAATAAACATGAAATTTGAGTTTGAGGCTACAAAACTTTAGTGTGGTAAAGGGACTATATTTATGGCTTCCACTTGCTATGGTACTATGAACATTATCATTCCCTATTATGTGTAAAACATTGTACTTAGACATTGTATGTAAAAGGGGTGAGGAACAGTTAACAAAGAAACAGGGAACTTTGGATCAACTTGGGAAGATGAGACACAGAAGCATGCTTGCAAAGGATTTTTTCCAAAGAGGTAAGTCCAGGTGTAGGGCAGATATAAAACCATCTATGACTTACATAAATCCTCAGGTAACTCACGCAGACAGAAGTAGACATTTGCCTAGGGTCACACAGATAATTGTCAAGGGAAATATCTGTATCATTATCTTCCTGACTCAAAGGCTAACACTAAAACCATTGTATTATACTGTTTCCATATGAGGTTTTTTTTTTTAATTGGACCAGTGATTTCTTAGGTATAGAGGACTCCAAGTTGGAAATTCTTTCTACCAAAGCAATTCTGCAACTCTTCTCCAATTTGTGGATTTAGGGAATTATCTGAGATATTGACAAATTAAGTAATTTGTGCAGGGTCGCGCAACCAGGTGTATCATCTCTATCTATATCCATCCTTCTGTCTCTCAGTCTGTCTCTGTCTCAGCTATTGCCACCTGTCTATAACCAATAAAAGCAAAATTAATCTTGCTCTGCTTGGCTCCAGAGAATAGAGCTAGGAACATAGGTGGAAATTACAGGGCGGAAAGTTTTAATTCAGGATAAGGAAATCTAAGAGTAACCTTCCTAATGATCAGCATAATCTAACCCTGGAAAGGCAAAGGAAGAAGTCCCCTGCCATTTGGATTTGTTTAAGAATAGGAGGTAGTGGGGCTTAAAAGAAAATGCACTGGACTTGGGAGTCAAGAGACCCAAGATTAAATCACAACTCTATTACTTTGTGACTTATCTGTGACTCAGTTAGGTACTTAATTTCTTGATTTCTTAGTTTAGCTTTCTCAAAGGTTAAAAAGTCAAGTCAACTAATATTTGTGAAGCACATACTCTGTGTCAAACAGAGTGCTAAGCAATGGAAAAAAAGACAACCTCCCCCCTCCAAAAAAAACCCCCAAAAAACAAAAGCAAAAGCCTGGTTCTTGCTCTCTAGGATTTCAACAGGCAGGACAACCTGTAAACAACTATGAACAAACTGGATGTATACAGGATAAATTGTAGGCAGTCTCAGAAGGAAGGTACTAAGGTTAAGAAGACAGTGCCTAAGTTTACAAATGGAGTACCTTGAGTTTCCTCCTTTTGGGGGCATTAGTTCCCTTTCCCAAAAAATGAGGTTAGAGTAGATGATCTCTAAGGCTTCTTTCAGTTCTGGTAGTCTGTGATGTTAAGGAGTCAAGCCAGATGACCACTTGCCTGGTATGTATTAAGAAGGTATCCCTTGTCAAGTCCAGCTTGGTAAAGAAGCCCTCTGAGATCCTCTCTGAGCTTGAGATTCTGTGATTAGATAAGAATATAAAGCCACATATGATAAATACCAAAAGTGTGTTCCCACAATACAGGGCTACAGAGAGACATGGAGAGAAAGAATAAGGAAGTCTGTTCTACTTAAATGGAAAAAGAAGGAAAGAGAAATCCTTTCTGATATTTGAAGATAGAATGTTCTTGCTCTCCAACAGAGACTGAGAATGATGTTTATGCTGCCAGTGCCGTCTGCCTGCTCTGAGGCTTGCTGAGAGAACACTCAGGAGGCAGCTTTAAAATGAAGGCACAGTTGTTAGAGGGGAGAAGGAAGACTGGGAGAATGAGTTTATGGATTTAGAGAAGTGGGTGGATGGGTGGGGGGTAACTTTTCTGTCCTGAAGGTTGTGGTTCCTGGGGTGAAGGAGACATGTTTGTGAACATGAAGGCCTGTTCCCACTGAGCAGGGTATAGTGTATTAAACTCCACTTTTATACCATTATTTTTATAACAATATTAACAATAATAGAAATAATGATGAGCAACTGACATTTTAACTGTGCTATAGACTGTATAAAGTGCTTCCTTTAAAACCACTCTGTGACCTGTGATTCTCTAACAATTCGAGGCAATATAGGACAAAGAAATAAGGAAAGGGGGCCAAGTATTCTTGTTTCCATCTTTACAGCAGAAGAGAGCAATGAACCCAGGAGTTAAGTATCATGCCCACGTTCACCTGAACTTTAGAGTTAGGTCCGCTGGTTCCAAGGTCAATCCCCCTCTCTACCATACCAGAATGGGAGGATTAGTGGGGGCCAATGGGAGGAGACAGAAATGAAACATTCTTTTCATGTGCAATGATGAGCTGCTCCCAATCTATTTTTCCCTAACTGAGTCAAGGATGGGTTTTAGAGGTTGGCCATTGACCTTCTTTCCATAGATATCCATGGGATATCTGAGACCACCCCCACTCAATGAACAAATATGAAACAGAGCAATAGAATGAACAGCCAATACTCAGGATCAGAGTTTAACAACTGCTCACTGGTGGCATTCTTACTTACCTTCTTTCCTTCTAGCATACAACCTTTGACTTCTGTGAATGTCTGGCCTCTGTCTGCCCTAAAATGTTCAGTTGGATTCTAATTCTTCCTCCATCCTCCCTTTTGTTGAAGACCAAGAACTGCTGTGACCAGGGTATCTATGAAATCACACGACTTATCTCATTTACCCTTTAAGCAATCAACTAATATTTCCCTCCTAACTGCTGGGTATGGTAAGTAAGAAATTTTAAAAATTATTTTTTGGGTTTGGACAGGGGATTTCATTGATGTATCCAACTGTTTTCTCCAATCCATATTGGAAGTTAATCCGCAATTTATAATCCTAAATTAGATTTGTCCCTGGGTTAACTAAAGGTTGTATGAATCACCCAGAGTCACATAGTAGAGGTTAGAGGTGGAACTCTAACCCAGTTCTTCCTGATTCTGAGAACAAATATATTTATTTCAGTAATATATCAAGGATTTGATCAATGTGGGGTCTCCCTCCATCAATGCAGATATCAAACAAAATACCTCATAGCTTAGTGGGGGATCCTTGGTACCTACTGTGACTAAAAACATAATCACTGCAGCAGCTTGCTATGAGACTTTCTGTACCAGACTAGGCTAATACTCTGATCAATGAATGAATGAATGAGTAACTAAAGAAAGAAAGAATTTAGTATAAGCATTTACTTTGTGCAAAACATCATGTTAAGAGTTAGTGATAAAAACAGAAAAATAAAACAGCTATCAATGATTACACATTTGAATGGGGGAGGAAACACGTATGAATATGTTTCAGGTACAAGTCAGATGGTAAGTTCCTATTTTCCTTACAAGTCCAATAGCAAAAAAGATAGTAATGTTTCTTCTTTAATGTCATTTTCATGAATGAATCATTTTTGATGTTGAAGGATTTCATGGTGCAAAGGATTTTGGTGACAAGGGATTTCTTTTCTGGGTCTTTTGAAAATGTTTGACCCAATTCTTCCAGAATTCGCCCAGCACTACTATCTTCCATGCAAGGTCTTGTGGAGATGTGAAGATGAAAATAATGGTCTCAAGGAGTAGAGTCTAGTTAGAACTGGAAGAAACTTCAGAATCACAGAACACAGAATACTTGCAGAAGTGACTGTCAAAGTCATATAGTACAATTCCAAAATTTCACCAATAAGGAAGTTGGGGCACAGGGAAGAATAATTATTTGTCAAATGCCACATTGCTAATTATTGTCAGATCAGACCTAGCCAACAAGACTCTAGATACCAACTTTAAAAAAAAAGAAACTCTACCACATAGAATGCGTCAAATGAGTGGTGAAGGCTATTGGTATTCAGAGAAAGGAGAGATTTATTAAAAGGGATGGGATAGCTGGTGAAGGCTTCCCGGAAGAAATTTAAAGTGTCCTGGAAGGAAAGCAAAAATTTAAATAGACAGAGGAGAAGGGAAAGGAAGATTTGTAATCCCATGGCCCCTTTTACTTTTTAAATTCCAATTTAGCTTACCAGTCATCTGACTTAGTAGTAGTCCTTTTTCATGTAAATGTTGCCCTTTTTCTCCTACCAAAACCTGATGACTGAGATACGTCAATTACCTGCAAAAATCACTAGGTAAAAATATTGTTTTAGAAGAAAATATGAATAGTCAGAGAAACTTTTAATTTCTTCACAACAGCTCAGTTAATAGTCACCTTCCAATGGTAAAAAGCAAGATCTTGTTTCCTTACTATATACTCCTCCCCCCCCACCCCGCTTTGATAATATTCTTGAAACTTCATATGAAACTTTTCCACATTTCTACAGATACTCTCAGATATTTTTCTCTGGACTCAGGAATTTTATACAGGTGACCACCTTATTAATTCTGAAGGTTTTTCCATGTAGTTTTCTGGGTTATTATGGCGAATTGTTAGTTTGTCTCTCTGCTTCTAGTTTACAATGTAGGTCATTTTATATGGGTTGCATACAAATGAACCCAAAACATATAGAATCACAGAATCTCTTGGTTTTAGGGGCCCCAGAACTCATTTCATCTGATCTGTCCCTGAACAATTACCTGCTCTATAGTATCCACAACAAGCATTCATCCAGGTTCTACTTAAGGGCCTAGCTTGATGGGACATCATTTTTCCTTTCATTCTGCCATCTGGGACATTGTTTTTTGTTGGATCCATGCTCACTCTGAAGAAATTATTCTGTATCCATATCCATATCTACATCTATTTCAACAAATATACCTATACCCACAAATATATCTATCCATATATAGAGATATATCAATATATACAGATGATATAAATCTATCTAGATATAATACTTAGAAAATTAAGCATATATATTTCCTTAAGATTTTATGTATTTAGAGACAGTTAGGTGGTATAGTGAATAGAACACTGGCCCTGGAGTCAGGGGCACCTGAGTTAAATTCAGCCTCAGACACTTAACACTTAGTAGCTGTGTGACCTTGGGCAAGTCACTTAATCCCAAATGCTCCCCCCCAAAAAAAGGGCAAGTTTTATGTATATATATACACACATATGTGAATGCATGTGTATATATACATATATACATACATACATATATATATATATACACACACACATACTTAATTTTCTAAATGTATGTTATTTTCTTCCAACATAATATTAGCCCTTGGTGGGCAGAAAAAGTCCTATTTTTATTTTGTATCTCTCTCTGTTATGGAGCAGCTCATTCCCCTTTTGGATAGCTCTAGTTGTTAATAAATTTTCTGTTATATTGAACCAAAATTTGACAATCTGTAATGTCTACCTATTACTTCTCATTTTGCCTTCTTGGACTGAGCATACTAATCCTAATATATCTTCTATGTGCAAGTCCCCCTACAATGTAATGATGATTAACCTACCACCTTGGTTTTTTATTTGTTTTGTTTTTCCTCCCAAATTCTTTCAATTGATCTCAGTCGTTTATTTATCTGATGTAGTCTCTAGTATTTTTATTATATTGAGTAACATCTTCTGGAGGCACTATCGGTAGAAATTTGGAAGTACCAGAGGGGAATTAGAATTATGTTGATTGTCTATAAGTCATTTTGAATCCTTTCTTGTTTTCATTCCTCCATTTATTTTTAAGCCCTTTGAGTTCTTTACATTTTCTACATTTTCTTTGCATTAAATCAAGGATATCCTGGACCAAATATAAACGCATTTTTTACTTTGAGTGCTTATATGAAATATATAGATTTTTTTTTTTACTACATCTTTGGAGACTTAGATACAAGTTATATTTGGAGGTTGGAACTTTTTCCCAGAGGAAACTTTGGTATGTAGGAGAATGAACTAAAAGAAGAGTGATTTAGAGGTCAGTCTTCAAGATTGAATTGATCTTACACAAAGTTAAAGGGCGTAGTTTCTGGGGTACGGATTACATCTATAAAGCATTAATGATTTATATAATACTCTTCATCACCTCTGCTGGTAGGTAGTGCAAATATTAATCCTATTTGATTGCTAAAAAAAAAACTGAGGTATGGAAAAGTTATTTATTTGTCCATTGTCATGTACCTGGTATTAGAGCTTGGACTTAAGCCCAAAATTGTCCAATGTTAATTTCAGTTCCCTTTTCACTACAGAGAATTATTACGAATCTTTTTCATACTTCCTGTTATCTTACCACTTAGGATTGGCATTTGAACTTTCCTGACCAGTCTCTGAGGCTAGAATAAGTGCTGAATTAGTCCCCAGAGAGCAGGCAGTTGGGTAACCTCTTCTCAGCATCTCACACTGTAGTCTCTGGCTACACTCTGGAAATGTGATCTATATTCCTTCAAGGTACAGTAACTTTCAATGCCTAAGACCTGAGACTCCTAAGGGTATGCTTGTCACCAAAGCAAAGGGGGATAAGAGGAAACCAAGAAGAAATTGGTAGGTGAGTGTGGTATTGCCTTTTATTTGGGATCTAGAAAGGGCCAGACCACCCAGTTGGTGTTTGAGAGGGCCCCTTGTGTGAGTGAATTGGTCAGTGGTTAGGTAAATGAGGTTGAGTTGCTTTTTTTCTTCCTCTCTGGTGTAGACAGGGAGATTGGCAGTTGGTGGGAAGATCATTCTGGAGAAGAGTAGACAGGATTAATAGGTAAATAGAGCACTGACTGACACCAGGAAGAACAGTGAAGAAAAATCAAGACATGAAGACAATCCTCTCATTGCAGACATCTCCAAGGTATTAAAAAAGAAAAACCCCAAAACATTAGCTATTTAGATCATGGAATGTCAGAGATAGAAAATACCTTATGGCCTAAGAATCAACTGACTTTATTATTTATACACGCCTTTTCTCTGTCCTTTAGGAAATTTTCACTACATCCCCTTTGGCAAGTATTACATCCCCTCTCAGTCCTCATGCATAATTTCTAATACAGAATTATTAGGCAGATAGAGTGTGAGGTTGATGTAGGGAAGAACTGAGTTCAAATCCTGCCTCAGACCCTTACTAGTTATGTGGCTCTCTGCTAACCACTTAAATGTCCCTTAACCTCACTTTCTTTATTTGTAAAATGGAGATAATAATAACATGGTTATTGAGAGGATCAAATTAGATAATATATGTAAAATTCATGACTGTAAATCAGTATACACTTAAAACAGTATATGTGAGCTATTTTTATTTCATAGTAGTATCTAGATTTGTATTTTATCACCCAAATAAAATACAATTCCCATGAAGACAGAAACCATATCTAATTTAATCTTTGTTTCTTCTCAAGTATCTGAATAATTTGAAAAATGCCCTATTGCACTTATCTATGAATGACTAAAACAAATACATTTATGTCATGCTTTGTGGTTTACAAAGTACTTTCTTTATTTACAAAAAAAAAAGTGAAGTAATGTAGCAGCAAGCACCCCAAGCGTCCCCAGGGTGGCTGCCAACACAGGTTCTTGGATCTGCTTTGATAAAGAAAAGCAACTCAAAATGGGTTAACAAGCTTACTTTAATCAGTCAAATATATATCGTTTACCTAGTTCAGGGGAAAAAGGTCAGCACCCCGAACTTCAGAGTATACAGACAGAATTATCAAGACAAACAGATCAAGTAGACAGGTTTCCAAACTGTCCAACCATTACATCTATACCAAATCAACATC
The DNA here is from genome assembly GCF_028583685.1 of Petaurus breviceps papuanus. Taxonomy (NCBI): domain Eukaryota; kingdom Metazoa; phylum Chordata; class Mammalia; order Diprotodontia; family Petauridae; genus Petaurus; species Petaurus breviceps. Next base: position 4,022,985 of record NW_027186442.1, on the reverse strand, counting down.
TGGGTTTTTCAAAGCCGGGGGGCTCTCAACAACGGCTTCCCAGAGTCCCATCTGATCAAATCACAGAACACTTCTCAAAGTGAGCCCCAAAACAAAACGTCAAATAAGTGTTTATATAGCCTTCTCCTGGCTCAGAGAATGTAACAACCTTCTGGACCCACTGGCCAATCAAAAAGTATCTACTGAAAAACAAGCTTCCCACTCCAGGCTCCAGGTGCACTTTAGCTTAGGGGCAGGGAAGATCTTAAAAATTTACATTCCCATTACAAGTAACTAGTATAAGTATCTCTATTTTGAACATGAGAAAACTAAGGTTTAGAAATGTAAAGTCACTTGCCTGAGGTCATGTAACTAGGGTCTAGATCTGGTTTTGAATCTAGGTCTATTCTAGCTCCTCCTCCAGAGTTTCTACCAAGTTTCTTGAGTGATCATTCAGGAAAAAGGAAAGAAAGAAAGAAGTGAAAGGAATAAAACAAGGGAAAGAGGAAGGAAGGGAAGGAAAAAGGAAGAAAATAAGAAATAAGACCCAAATGTTTATTTTGGTAGAAACGACAAATTACCAAAAGCTCAGAATGCTTTGTAGTCACTCTGGACAACTTTCTCAGAGCCTAGTAACATATTTAAATGTCATATCAGCCAGAATATAGGTGTTCTTTGAGTGTAGGCCACCACCATAAAATGGAATCTCTTTGAAAGGAAAATCTATCTATCTATCTATCATCATCTATCTATCTATCTATCTATCTATCTATCTATCTATCTATCTATC
>NW_027186442.1:4020587-4022206 GCF_028583685.1 Petaurus breviceps papuanus | reverse complement strand
ATCTATCTATCTATCTATCTATCTATCTATCTATCTATCTATCTATCTATCATCATCTATCTCTCTATCTGCACTACTATATGAAATGACCTTGTCTTTCCTTTCCTTTTGTACTTGAGTACATAGCAAAACCACCAGCCAATGGAGAGATTGCCCATAGGTTCCAATGAAACCATGGGTGAGTGCTTACTCTTCCACTCTCCTATCACTTAGAGGGATATGAGACTAGTAATACTTATATGCGTAGGCAAAGAGTAGTAAATGTATGTAACTTACTTTCATTAGGTTATCCAAATACTATTTTGATGAGGAAATGGCCCCTCAGTTAAGATGGAAACCATTAGTTAAATAAACAAACTACTAAAATGAGTTGTTTCAACACAAATGCATAAACAATCTTTCCTACTCATTGATGGACATTAGCCAGACAACATCCTGGTATGTGTTATGAGAATATTAAAAAGAGAAGTTTCAGGCTATTGAATTAGAAAGTGTCATGAATTAGGAGTCAGTAGACTTGAATTCAATTTCTGATTCTAATCATCCTCATTTTATTAGGCAGGTCTCTTCACTTGACTATAATTTTTTTCATTTGAAAAATCAGGAGTTTGGATTAGATGACCTCAAAGATTCTACATAACTTTGGCACTTCTTGGTTCTATTTTTTACTTAGTATCAGTTACATATTCTTTAAATATACAAAAGTGAAGACCTTATACTTATAACCAAAGAATATTCTGTGTTAATAAGGTTCCTAATAAAGCTTAGGACTAAGATTTCAATAACGAACAGTGAATGCAAAAAAGAAACATTTTAATTATTTAATAGGGCATGAAAAGGAATTCCAAATTATTTCTACAGAAGCAATCCCAATGGGTATAATTTTGGTTCCCAAGTTTTATTTTAATTCTTTGAAGATGTTGGTCTGAAGTCACAGAATCACAGGATTCAGAGGGACAATGGTGGCCTCATAATCCATCTCATACCTGAAAAGAATCTCCATTATAACATATCTGACAAGGGACCATACATTCTCTGCTTGACAACCTCCAAAGAGAGGCAGTCGACCAATCTGAATTTTGAGCAGCTCTAAATATTAGAAATTTGTCCCTTACATCAAGTCTACATTTATCTTTTTTTTTCTCTAGGCATAAAATGTAGCTTTTATTAGTAAATTGGGTTGCAAGTGAATGTCAAATTTCTACATGGACACAACACTGTCTCAGACAGCTAACCTTAGGCATACATGGAGGCTGAACATTTCTTAGGATTCAGAGTAGTGACTACAGAAGGTATTAATCAGTATTTATAAAAGTTTTTCTCTACTGTGGAAGAAGTTAATAATTCCATAGTATCAAATGCTCTCCTCTGTGATAAATGTTAAGTAAATGCAGAAAGCTTGTATTTACTTGTTCAGTTACCAGTGCTGTTGATGCAAAATAAAAAAACAGCCCAAACAAAAAACAAATACAAAAACATACTTTAAAACCTACCCAAGTCAGTTCTCATTAGATGTAGATGGTGCTCACAACTGCTAACAAATCAAAGAATAGAATCACTATCCAGATTTTGTTTTGTGTATATATATATATATATATATATATATATATATATATATA
>NW_027186442.1:3948161-4005587 GCF_028583685.1 Petaurus breviceps papuanus | reverse complement strand
CTCTTGGTTTTAATCCCAGCTCCCTTGACCTCCGGAATATCACATTCTAGGCCCTTCGATCCCTCAGTGTAGAGGCTGCCAGATCCTGGGTTATCCTGATTGTGTTTCCACAATATTCAAATTGTTTCTTCCTGGCTGCTTGTAATATTCTCTCCTTAATCTGGGAATTCCAGAACCTGGCTATAATATTCCTAGGAGTTTTCTTTTTGGGATCTTTTTCAGGAGGTGATCGGTGGATTCTTTCAACCTCTATTTTGCCCTCTCGTTCTAAAACATCAGGGCAGTTTTCTTTGAGAACTTCCTGGAGGATGCTTTCCAGGCTCTTACTTTGGTCATGGCTCTCAGGCAGTCCAATAATTTTTAAATTATCTCTCCTGGATCTATTTTCCAGGTCAGTGGTTTTTCCCATGAGATATTTCACATTGCCTTCTATTCTTTCATTTGTTTGGATCTGTGTAATAGCATCTTGATTTCTCATAAAGTCATTAGCTTCCATTTGCTCCAATCTAATTCTGAAGCAATGATTCTCCTCAGTGAGCTTTTGAGATTCTTTTTCCATCTGGCAAATTCGACTTTTTAAGGCATTCTTCTCCTCATTGCCTTTCTGAGCCTCCTTTGCCATTTGAGTCAGTCTGTTTTTTAAGGTATTATTTTCTTCAGTCAGGTTGTTGACTCTCATTTCATAATTTTCTTGCATTGTTCTCATTTCTCTTCCCAATTTTTCCTCCACTTCTCTTATCTGCTTAAGGTCCTCTATGGCCTGTAACCAGCTTGTATTTTCCTTTGAAGCTTTTGGTGCAGGAGTTCTGACTTCACTGATTTCCTCCTGTTCCATGCCTTGCTCCTTCTTATCCCCAAAATAGGAGTGTAATGTTGGAATCTTCTGTCTGCTTTGTTTCCTTTGCCTGCTCATTTTGCCACTCAATGATTTGACTTTTGGGCTTTTTGCCACAGTAGGACTCTGCCACCAGACAGGGGAGTTTTCGTCCCAAACGCTGGGGTTTTCTCAGCTGCCGGAGGTATTAGATGGGTGCCCTCTCTGAGGTCTCCACATGCTCTGGCAAGCTGGACACACATCCCAGGACCTCCACCCTAGACTGCAATCCAGATCCAAGCAGGTTAAAGCAAGAGTGATGACCCCTCAGACTGGTGCTTGGTCCCCCTACACTCTGCAGGCCAGGAGCTGAAGCCGCCAAGTGGCACTTGGCAGGCTGTGCCGGGGTCTCAGTGGTTTGACGCCCCGAGGGTAAAAGCCACGCACTCCCACTTACTGGGTCCCAAAGTCCAGAATGCACTGGCCTCTCACCTTGTCCTTCGCGTCTATGTGTTGATAAATCTGGAAACGGCCACAGCTGCTGCTGATCTGGAGTCCCTCTGGCTGGCGGCTGGTCAGGCCCGCCCTGGGGCTAAAGCCTCGGGGTGGGGCTGGGCTCGGCTCCCAGAGCGCTGCGCTGGCCGATTCCTGCCAGCCTGCCGGGCTGTTCTCAGCGGGAGGTTAGCTTCTCTGTGTCATTTTGTGGGTTCTGCAGCTCCAAAGTTTGTTTAGAGTCCCCTTTTTACATGGATTGGGGAGGGTGGAAGATGGAGCTGCGGGAGGGTCGTGCTTCTACTCCGCCATCTTGGCTCCGCCCCCACTAATCCAAATTTTTATTCATTGGGCAAGAGGGAGCCACTGAAGATTTTTGATTGGAGGAATGATATAGCCAGATCGAGCAGAGTCATAGAATCTAGAAGTTAGAAGAGACCTCGGAGGTCAGTCAGAAAGAGAGGGCCTAGAGTCAGAAAGACCTGAGATAAAACCCATTCCTAAACACTTACGAACTGTGGCACCCTGGGAAAGTCATTTCAACTATGCTTCAATTTTCTCACCTGTAATATGATGAAAATAATAGCATCTGCCCCCAAAGGCTATTGTGAGGATTAAATGAGATAATAATTGTCATGTGCTTGGCACGTAGTAAGCACTACATAAATGCTAGCCATTATTTTTATTATTGATTATTAACCAAGAATCCCTTCTACAAGACAATGGAGGAGGAGGCGGTGGTGGAATGGAGGTAACAGAAGAAAGAGACATGCAGAGACAGTGACAGAAGAAGACAGAGGCAGAGAAAAAGGAGGTTAAGTGAATAATTTTTTTTTTGAAATAGACTGAATTAGAAAGTTATCAAACCTAAACATTATGTTGATGGGATTGTACAATAACTACATAGAAAGAAACATTTCTTCCTTTATCTCAATGTTTCTGTTGATTGACAGTTGAGATGAAATTCTTTCACAAATTTCAAAGGGAGAGGGGAAAGGGCTTTGGGGAAAGACAAAAAACCTGTTCTCCAGGCAGGCTGGAACAGTCAGGTATTCTGGGACCCTGAAGAACAGGAAAAGAAAGAAAAGAGAAAAATCTGTCAGATAAACAGAAGTAAAAAATCTTTTGAAGTCTGTAAATTTGGCAGTTGCTTGTTTCTTACCCTGAGGTCTGTAATGTCTGTAGGTTAATTGAAGACATGAGAGTAACAATCTGTCTGGCCTGAGTCTGAGTTGCAGTAGAATCCACAAGCTCAGGCAGAGGTCAGTATGGAGGAGAAATGTCACCTCTTTGTAAGCTCAGGCCCTGAGCAGTGGTAGGAACTCAGCAAACTGCTTAGTGTAATTTTCATTCATAATATTTTGCCAGCCCTTTCCTTCATCTCTAGACCAGACGCTAAAGCTCAAGAGGTATCCATCTATCCCAATATGCTTTAGGAAGTTCTTTGTAGCTACAGCTTGGGGAAGTTCCTTGAAAACAACTATGACTCTGTGCCTGTTACAAGAATTTTCTTTTCTTTTTTTCATTGTTTCAATTGCAGGGAAAGAGTAGGACAGAAGTAAAACAGAGTTTTCTTAATTGAATAAAAAAAACCTTAAATTGTTTTTTAGCACTGGACTATGCAATTCAACTCAGAAAACATATATTAAGCTCCCACAGTGTGATGGGTACTTTTCATGATACTAAAGGGCATACAGAAGAAACAAAGAGTCATGCAATTCTTTTGGATGTGAAAGGAAACTCAGAGATCATCTAGTCTAACTAATTTTACAAGTGAGTAAACTGAGACCCAGAGAGGTTAAGTTACTTATCCAAGATCACAGAGAGACAGGTAATTAGTAGAACCAGGGCTAGGTATCCTAGGTCATGGTCCTGATCTGTAGAAATTTATAATCTAGCTGGGGAATAAGGCTTAAAGTTATCTCTAGTTGAAAAGAATAAGAAACAGAAATCACATACTTAACTTTGGCCAAATTCTCCCCTTCTCTGAAATGTTCAATATTAATGATAAAATGCTATGTTGCAGTTGGAGCCAGGATACCTAGAGCTTGGGTCCAGCCCCTGCCATTTACTAGCTATATGACCTTAGGCAACTCACTTAACATGTTTGCTTCTTCATTTGTCAAATAGTAATGAGATGTTTGCCTTTTAAGTTTGGATGTGAGATTTAAATGAAAAGGGGTATAAAGAGGTATTTTTAAAAGTATATAAAACACTCCCTAAACATCTCTTCTGAACTCTGTATTTGAGAGTACATTACGGACAGCACATACAGATGTTTAATAAAAGTTTATTGAACTAAATTGGAAGGTAAGGGAGTATTGTCACTCTTATTAAACAGGGTTTCCCAAAAGTTTTAGTGTACTTCTCTTCTTTAATAATAGCTTAAAAATACATCAAGCCTTTGGGGACACCCTGTATAATTAAATACTGAAATGTACAGTATGGGCAATTCATAATAGGTCAAATGAAACAGTTCTTTATGATTACAAAGCATTTTTACATGCTTTATCTCACTATTTCCTCACAACAACTGAGGATCAGGGTGGTGAACTTACTTGCCCAGGAACCATCAGATGGAAAGCAGGAGAACTGCGATTGGAACCCAGGTATTCCTCCATGAAGTTCTGGGATCATTCCACTCTACCAACTACCTCCATAAGTAATAGAATGTTTGGACCATGTACAATAATAGCTCACATTTCTATAGCACAATTAGAGTTTACTAAGTCACATCTTCACAATAAATAGCTTTTCTTGACTGTGACGAAGGTAGTGTATTAATTAACCTCTTGTGACAAATGAGGAAATAAGTTTCAAAGAATTCTTCAATGAGAAGATAACTTTATAAAATGACTGATTCATGTTGACCAATTTCCCTAATCCAATGGGATCTTAACATCATTGTCACCGTTTCCACTACCATCTTTATAGCCAACAGTTACATAGTTTGTGAAGATTTACAAAGTACTTCCTATTCATTGTTTCACAACAACCCTGTAAGATAAATCTTATTATGATCCTTGGTATACAGACAGATGAGGAACCTGGGTCTTAGAAAGACTAGGTGACTTGACCAGGGTCATATAAAACTAGTAAATGTCTCAGGTGAGATGAGCTCGTCTTTTTTCATGAGCTTAGGAAAGGAGAACCATTAGTATGTGTTTGAGTTACAGATAATAGCTTCACAGATTAGGGAGAACTTAAGATGAATGACTTTCATCAGATCATAGAGTTATAGATGTTAAAACTTAAAGGGACTTCCAGAAATCATCTGACCCATCCCCCACCTTTAGTTAGGCATGGTGGAATTAGGCCAATTTTATAGATGAAGCTACTAAGAGATGTGTCCAAGATGTTACAGCTAGTGAGTGCTACATAACAATAACTTATTTGTATATTTTTAAATATCTTGTTAATGTTTCTTTTTTTATTCCACTGTTGGTTCCTGATAATCTTTTTTTTTCCCTAACCTCCATTCCTATTTTACAACAAATAAAAATAAGTAACCAAAACAAAATAATTTAGTAGCTAGGACTATCAGCATATATAACAATTAGTACCCATGTTCTATCCCCTTTCCCCTCCCCTCCATTATTAGAAGAGAGAGGAATGCTGTATCATTCATTCTCTGGAATCACAATTACAAGTTATATATTATTAGAATCCTGATATCTTTTTCTCATTCATATGTCTATGGGTCTATAACTTCAAGTTTTATAAAACACTTTCCTCAGAATAATCTTACATGGTTTTGTTGTTGTGCAGTCATTTTCAGTTGTATCCAATTCTTTGTTACCCCATTTGGGATTATTATTTTTTTTTTGACAAATATACTGGAGAGGTTTGCCATTTACTTCTCCAGTTCATTTTACAGATGAAGAAACTGAGGCAATGGGGTTAAGTGACATGCCCAGGGTCACACAGCTCATAAACATTTAAAGCCAGATTTGAATTCCAGAAAATGAATTCCAAATTCAGGCCTGCCATTCTATCCATTGTGCCACCCAGCTGCCTCAATCTTATGTGGTAAGGAAACATGGTTATTTCCCTATTTCATAGATGAAGAAATCAAGGTTTTTATAGATTAAACAATTTTTCCAAGCTTATGGAATTATATAGTAAATAACAGAGTTGGGCCTCAATCCCATGTCCTCCTGATTCTACATCCCATGGACTTTCAAGCATATCACACAGTTTTCTTTAATGGAGGATGGGAGACTTGAATACAGACCTCTTGTCTCCTAGTACAGGGCTTCTTCCATAGGTTGCTCCTAATGATGACAGTCTGATCATAGAATCAGCACAAGAGGTCACCAAAGCTAGCCCAAGTGAATCCAGAATTGGCCTGAGGAAAATGGTGTTGAAGTGACCCATGATATTTTAGAATAATTTAAAGCCAAGGAGTTTCATATGCAAAATTATGCAAAAGTAGAATGGGCTTCCTTGGGAGGTAGAGGAATCTCTCTCAAAGCCTTCAAGCAAAGGCTGATTGACTGCTTGTCAGGTAGGTGTTATGCATTGGATGAGATTTCATCTCAGGTTCCTTTGGCATCCGAAATTTATCCTGTTGGTGGCAGTGTGATGGTGGGAGGGAAGGGCCAGTTTCTATTGTTGTTGGTTAATGTGCTTGCTAGCAACTGACCTTGGTCCAGTGCTCTGTCTCTGTATGTGTCTGTCTCTGTCTCTCATTCTTTCTCTCTACCGTTCCCCCTTGCTCTATCTGAGCTTGATCCGTTTCTACAATTTCAAAAGTAACCCAGGAAGATTGACCAAGTCTAATAAGAGTAGATGATGAAAGTTACTCAGAACTCAACGCTGAATATTGTATGCAGCTGACTTTAGAGGAGCAGTAAGTGCCCGTGCCAAGTCTTCAGTTGTGAATTGGAGCTCAGAGCCAGAAATCTGCTCACCTCCAACAGCCTGGAAAACCGAATGAGAAACAGAACTCTTTGAAAACAAGCACATAAAATAATTCCCAGTTTAACTACTAACACAACTTATTTAACCATGTCAACTATCAGACAACCAGAGGAAAAAAAAGAAAGAAAGAAAAGTCCCAGAAATTCCTGTTGGAATATGGTATACATTAACCCACAGCTGGGAGTGGTTATAGTGAAATTAGAAAACACTGAAGCAAATTTTAAAAAATTTTTTTTTTAAGTTAAAAGCCTTCCCCAAAATGTTAGGTTGAAAGTAGTGGAAACAGGGGCCATGTGATCTGGAAATAGTAATATCAACCTTAAACTCACCGCCCTTCTTTTTGATGGCCCAAATGACTGAGTTCAGAGGGAAAAGTGTGCACTCTAGGTTTCTGGAGCTGAAAGAGATAAACCCATCTTAGTTCCTTCAGCCTGATTCAGAGAGCAGGCTCAGGAGTCTGCCACTGACTAGCTGAGTAACCTACGGTAAGTTGTGAAATCACTTTCCCACTCTGCCTAAATTTTCTCCTGAAACTAAATGACTATTATAGCTCTAATAGTCCATGATGCTAAGAACCCTTCAAGGCTTAATTTGCTATGGTGCTGTGATTCTAAGATCCTTTCCAGGTTTGATATTCCATATTCTAAGCTAATTTACCCCACCCCCTTCCAACCCTGACTATTTAGGATTCTAAGGTTTCTTCCAGTTTTAACATTCTATGGTATTATCATTCTGAAAATTCCCTCCGACTCTGATATTTTGATTTTATGTAGCTTATAGAGCAATAGTCTCCAGAACTGCACATACTCCAGGGGGGTGTTTAAGATGAACCAATGGATATAGAACCTATATTGGATTGCATGCCTCCATGGAGGAAAAGAGGGGAGGAAAGGGAAGAGGAGAAAATTTGGAACTCAAGGGGTTGTGGAACTGAATGTTGTAAACTTAAATTAAATAAACAAATTTAAGAAAAAGATTAACCATTGGATTGCAGACAGAAAATAGCAGAAATACATATGTGTTATATGTACACATATGTTTCTGTAAGTGTATATATGTATGATATTTTATATGCATGCATATATGTGTCTACCCATACATATGTACATAGATGTGTATATTTATACACCTATGTATATATAATCTAAATGTCTAATGAAGAAATTAGTTTACTATTATATAATATTCAGATTGATACCAGTGGTCTCACTTGATTCCCATATTAAACAGTTATGCATCATATATGATTCTCAAGGATCCTGAAAGAAGAGAAGTTATTTCATAAAACAGGGGGCTAACAATGGAAGCTTCTTCACTTATTGGCACATTTTCAGCCTATTTTGACATTGCAAATTTACATGTGTCCAATTTAGTAGATTTAGTTATTACATCATATAGTTTTAACTAAACTAGCTCTCACAAAATTATTAAGTAGCTTAAAATTTTCCTGCAAAGAAATGTGGGATTGAAGATAATGAGGATAAGAAAAACAGAAATGAACAACAAGAAAATGGTAGAGCTGACACTTCTATTTCTAGCATAGGCTCTTTGTCAGCCACATTACCATGACAATCTGAGCAGGTCTGACAAAAGCTCAGCCAAAAAAAATGTGAAATTATCAAGAAAATTATTAGAATTATGGATTTGCATTCACTATATTTAAGGACGAATTTTTCCCTAAACCAATGGTAGTCTTCCATTACCCCTACAACATGGCTCCCTGACCTTTTGTTCCCAGTCTGAGTTAGCTCCCTGCCCCACCCCTTCCTTTTCAATCTTCTTCCATCCTTCTCTCCCCCGGAACTGAACTCGGGTCTTCCTGACTCTGGGGCTGGTGCTTTACTCACTGCGCCACCTAGCCACCCCTTGCCTTCACATTTACCATGACTGATGCAATATTGAAAAATGCATTTTCTGGAGGGAAGGGTTTCCCTTTCACTGACTTAATCTTCCTGATAGCACTCATTGAGCTATTCAAGTGGTTGCTACAGGCCCAACACACTAGCAATCAAATTACTGAATGAATTCAGTGTCCTCAAGAACATCATGGACTGTGCAGGCTACATGTCTGAGGAATAGGAATACTGTCTTTCTGATATTTAACTTGCCTACATCTTCAGGCATTTCCTTACCCAGGTCATCAACTTTTCCTTCAAAGACAAATATGAGATATTCCTGGATGGTATGAACAAGAGAACCTCATTCTAATACTATGTTTGGAGCCTGGCATCAGATGTGAGATTGGTACTCCATCATTGTGTTCTGTACATACCTTCTTGATTTGAACAAGATATATTTAGGAAGTAGGCAAATTAGGAACTGAAAGAGAATTCAAAGATCAAGGCAAGTGCCTGGTCAACATCTCCAAATATGATGGAGTTAAAAATCTATTATTTCTGCAGGGCACTTAGATAGTAGACAAGGTTCCAAAGGATAATACCTGTCTTATAAAATTTTTTTAAAAATTGAATTAAATTTCCAAAATTGGAATTCCAAAATTCCATTGACTAGATTATTTTTTATCCATTGTTCATTTCTGCTAGATTTTGAGTTACAAATTTTCTCCCCATTTTTCCCCTACCCACCACCCCAAAACAGCAATCCTACTGAATATTTCCTCCTCCAATCTGCTCTCTCCCACATCTTCTCCCATACCCCCTCCAACTTTCCAGTAGTGCATGGTAGATCTCTATGCCCCAGTGCCTTTATATCTTATTTCCCATTTACATGTAAAATAATATTGAAAATAGTATATATATATATATATATATAACAAACATTTTATTTTGAAACTTTGAACTCCAGATTCATTTCCTTCCTGCCTTGTTACCCACCTTTACTGGGAAGATAAGCAATTCAATACAGGTTGTACATGTGTAGCTATGCAAAACATTTCCATAGTAGATATATTGTGATAGATTAACTATATTTCCCTCTCTCCTATCCCACCTCCCACTTGGTCTATTCTCTACTTTGATCCTGTCCCTTTTCAAAGTGATTGCTTCCAACTTCCCTCTCCCCTAGCCTGCCCTCCCTTCCATCATCCCCTATCTTATAACATTCCCCCCTACTCTCCTGCAGGGTGAGATACTATATTTAGTGCATATGTCATTCCCTCTGTAAGACAAATTCAATGAGAATAAGGTTGACCCATTCCCTTTTGACTTCCTGTTCTTCCTTTCCATTGCACCATTTTCCCTTACCTCTTCTATATGAGATAGTTTACCCCAATCTGTCTCTCCCCATCTTTTCTCATTGTATTCCTCTCTCACCTCTTAATTTCACCTTTTAAGTATCATCCTTTCCCATTAAACTGGTTCTGTGCCCTCTATCTACATATATCTGTACACATGTATACACATATTCACATATGTATTCATATGCCCATATACCCTCTTATATAGACATATATATGTATATGTGTGTACATATATAATATATTATATATATACATACAGATTTCTATTCCCTCCAATTGTTCTCATACTGAGAAAAGTTCAAAAAGTTACAATTATCATTTTTTCATGTAGGAATGTAAATAGTTCAACTTTGATAAGTTCCTTATGATTTCTTTTCCCTGTTTGCTTCTCATGCTTCTCTTGCTTCTAGTATCCCAATGTCAAATTTTCTATTCAATTATGGTTTTTTCATCAAGAATGCTGAAAAGTCCTCTATTCCACTGAATGACCATATTTTCCCCTGAAACATGATACTCAGTTTTGCTGGGTAGGTGATTATTGGTTTCAATCCCAGCTCCTATAACCTTGGGAATATCATATTCCAAGCCCTTCGATCCCTCGGTGTAGAAGCTGCCAGATCCTGTGTTATCCTGATTGTGTTTCCACAGTATTCAAATTGTTTCTTCCTGGCTGCTTGTAATATTTTCTCCTTGATCTGGGAACTCCAGAACCTGGCTATAATATTCCTAGGAGTTTTCTTTTGGGGATCCTTTTCAGGAGGTGATCGGTGGATTCTTTCAAACTCTATTTTGCCCTCTGGTTCTAAAATATCAGGGCAGTTTTCCTTGAGAATTTCTTGGAGGATGATTTCTAGGCTCTTTCTTTGATCATGGCTTTCAGGTAGTCCAATAATTTTTAAGTTATATCTCCTGGATCTATTTTCCAGGTCAGTGGTTTTTCCAATGAGATTTTTCACATTGCCTTATATTCTTTCATTTGTTTGGATCTGTTTAACAGCATCTTGATTTCTCATAAAGTCATTGGATTCCATTTGCTCCAAACTAATTCTGAAAGAATGATTCTCCTCAGTTAGCTTTTGAGGTTCTTTTTCCATCTGGCAAATTCAGCTTTTTAAGGCATTCTTCTCCTCATTGCCTTTTTGAGCCTCTTTTGCCATTTGAGTTAGTCTCACTTTGTCTTTAGCATCTGTGTTGATAATTCTGGAAACTGCCACAGCTGCTGGTAATCTGAAGTCCCTCCAGCTAGCAACTAGTCAGGCCCTCCCTGGGGCTTAAACCTCCAGCTTGTGGGGCTGGGGTCTGCTCCCTGAGTGCTGTGCTGGCTGCTCCCTGCGGGCCTGCCGCGCTATCCTCAGCGGGAGGTTAGCTTCTCTGTGTCATTTTGTGGGTTCTGTAGTTCCAAAGTTTGTTCAGAGTCTGCTTTTACATGAATTGGAGGTGGTGGGAGCCAGAGCCCAGGGGAAGCCCTGTTTCTACTCCACAATCCTAACTCTGCCCACCATTGGCTTGACTATTGCTAAGACTGTCATTGCTGTTGCTGGTTATTTTGAGAATGTCTATTATCACTTCGTGGTGCCTTCAAGGCATAAACAAACTTATATTGTGAAGGTAGGAATAATTTACTGCTGGAAGAAGATGAAGCTTGCAAAGCTTTTATTAAAGGGTGCCTGACCCATGAGTCATGGTTAATATTTTTGTTCTCATCTATATGATGAAATCAAGAAATTCAATTCACATATGTGATTTCTATGTGTTTTTCATTGTTTTCTATGAACTGACATTTTTAGGTAATGTTTCCAAGAGTCATGATGGATTCTTGTTCAACTCCTTTGATCAATGGCAACCAGTATCTAATTGTTGAAAACAGGAAGCGGTGAAGTTCATCTGATCAATTTTCTTCATGCTTTCCCTTGATGATGGGAATCAATGGTTAATATATTTTTAAAATTTCCGACACTTCTATTAAATAACAAAATTTAAAATTTAAGAAAATATGAAGTAAAAAAATAGCTAATGATAGTATGGAGCCACCACAATTAGTAAGACATTACAAATTTAGCTTTTGTTGTGTCACCTATAGAAACTCTCATATCTGTGTGCTTTGAAATTTGCAAATAGAATTTTCTGATCTATTAAAAAGCTTCCCAAATAAAGAGTTTCAGTGAATTTTGAATTCATTTGATTAAAAGAAAATACATGCTCTTCCAATTAGTTGGCAAGATCCACTAACTGACATCAGGGAAGATGGGATTTTATTAGTCAAATTTCAACAAAAGCCTTTGCATAATGGGTAGGTGGGATTGAAAAATGAGTATCATGATTTAGTAAGTATGAGAGCAATGCAATTCCTCCCCCATTCAGATCTTTGTATCTTTGTGAGTGAGCTTTTTCAGCTATGACACCTATTAATGCCAAGTATCAAAATCAACTGACTTCAACATTACATTGCCTTCACAAAGTCTTAAGACAAGTTTTTTAATGAAGTTTATTATTATTATTATTATTATTATTATTATTATTATTATTATTATATTTTAATGAGAGCAGTACAGACTTTTGTATCAGAATTTTTTTTTCAGCTATAAAATCTAATGTAGCCAAATAATAGAAATAAACTGAACTTAGCACCAGGTCTTAGAATCTCTCTATATAATACTTTACTAAAAGCAAAATAAGTTTTTGCCATTAGTAAATAAAATAATGTTAATTTCATAGTTACCCATTCTTTTTTTACATTTCAATTTTGTGTATATTTTATAATGTACATAATAGTATAATAATAAACATATAGGGATAAGGGTCAGAGCTTTATTTCATTGAAAAAGAGGACTTCCAGATAAAAGTACTCCCTCTACCAGTCTGGATCATCATCTTGTCTACAACATATAGACTTAGAGAGTTGCCTAAAGCAAAGGTACTTTATACTTGGTACTTGACCTGTTGGCCTTATTACTGTACCAACACTCCCATGGAAGTCCTGAACCAGATGAAAATGTAACTGGGAAATATTTAACAAAATAAAAAACAAATACAATATATCATTTATCATGTAAAAATGTGGTTTTCTAAGTCACTGAGCCAAACTGATAAAAACTGAAAACAAAAAAACAATGATGTGTAATTGTGATGATCAGTCATGACACCTGTAGTGCCAGTGCAATATTTACAGCACTGACCATGACTATAAATATTCCCATATAGTGCTCGATCACAAAATATAAGAGATTCTCCACACAGAGAACAGAAGCAAAACATTTATGTAGATACCAGAAAACTGAATCCCAAACCAGTAAGCCAATTCCTTCAAAGTAGCAAAGAAGCTAATAAACCATAACAACACAGAGAGCCATACCATCCTTTAGCCTTCTCACAAACCAATATAAGATCAATATTTACTCACAAACCTCTCTATCTCCTTTCCTGAGCTCTTCTCTCTCCCACTCTCTCTACCTCTGACTCCCAGCTTCCTGTGGTTCTGCTCCACCCATTAGCAAACTCTTCCCATCACAGGCTCTATGTGACTACATTCACCTTATTAGGAGGCAGAGTTTACTTTCAAAGAAGGGAAGATCTTCAAATTCCCCCCTAAGCCTATCAAGGGGCAGGGAAGATCTTCAAATTCCCATTCACATTACAGCCCTAGAGAAGAATAAATGAGAAAGGCCCCATTGTACAGGGGATGGGGGTTTGTTGTGGGGGGGGGGGAGAAGGGGTGATAGACACTTAGAGCAATGGTGAAAACACTGGACTTTGACTCAAAGAAGGTTCAAATTCTCCCCTCCCACTATGACTATTTGTGCGACTGTGGGCAAGTCTGAACCTCTGTAAGTTTCTATTTCCTCATCTATAAAATGGGGACAAGTGCTCCTGCCTGATATGGTTGTTGTGAGGATTAAATGCATTATTAATATAGATAAAATACTTTTTCAAATATTAACGTTTTTTTATTCTATTTTTTCTATTGATCACAAAAATAGACTTCTGAATTGGGCAAAGGTTATACAGGAATTGGTCAGTAGTAATAGGCAAAATATAGCATCAATAAAACATTTAAAAATATGGATGAGAGTAGTTCAGAAAAATGTAGTCAAGAAAGATAATTTTGTTATTATCAACTTGAACTTGACATACACTTCAAAAAACTACCAAATGTAAACCTGCAGTTGTTCTTTTTCTGTTCTATTTACTTTTAAAGCTCTAACTTTGATGTTCTATGAGCTTATGAGTGAATATGGTCCCGGAGTCATTTATGGTTGCAATAATATGGTAAACAACTCCGACTAATTCATGTACCAAAGTTTTGGAGATAAATTGACAAAAATTTGTTGTGCCTATTTATTATTAGGATTTTTTTTGGTCTTTTTGGAGGTGGGAAGGCAGGGCAATTGGAGTTAAGTGACTTGCCCAAGGTCACAGAGCTAGTAAGTGTGTAGAGTGTCTCAGGCCAGATTTGAACTCTGGTCCTCCTGACTTCAGGGCCAGTGCTCTATTCAATGCGCCACTTAGCTGCCCCTATTATTAGGATTCATAAGAGGCCAAGTGGCTCAATGGGGGAAGGAGAATAAGCACTTACATTGCATCTACTACGTGTCAGTCTCTGTGCTAAATGCTTTAGACAAATATTATCTCATCTGATCCTTACAACAATTCTATCAGGTCAGTGCTATAATCATCCTCCTTTGACAGTTTTGGAAACTAAGACAAACAGAACTTGTGTCTTTCCCAGGATCACACAGCTAGTAAGTATCTAAGGCTAGATTTGAATTCAGGTCTTCATGATATCAGGTCCACCACTGTCTCCACTGAATCAGCAGTTGTCACATTGTTGTTATTTGACTATTTCAGTAGTGTGCAACTCTTCATGACCCCACTTTGGGTTTTCTTGGCAAAAATACTGGAGTAGTTTGCTATTTCTTTTACCAGCTCATTGTACAGATGAGGAAACTGAGGTGAACAGGGTTAATTGACTTGTCCAGGTTAGCACAGCTAGTAAGTGTTGGGAACTACATTTGAACTCAGGAAGATAAGTCTTTCTGACTCGAGGCTTGGTGCTCTGTCCACTGTACTAGATGCCCAGTTGCCTCATAGAACAGAAGAGCATTGGGTCTGGAGTCAGAAAATATAGGTTCAAATCCTGTTTCTGTCACTACCCTTGTGACCTCATTTCCTCTGTCTGGGCCTCAGTTGCCTCATCTATACAAAATGGGGAATTGGACTGGATAATTTCTGAAAGCCCTTCCAACATGATCTTGTAATGTCCAGAAATGCTTTCTGTGTTTGCTGAAGAAGGACATTCATCTTCCTAAGATAAGAGACCCTGTCTACACATCTAAGGACTACAGCATAATTGAAGAAGCCAGGATAAACTTGGGGGAGGATTTCCCCGAGGTTGGTGAGCAATAGTAATTGTGAACCCTACTAAAATTAAAGTCAGATTCTAAGAAAATCCCTCTATCAGTGTCTTCTGGGAACCAGATGAAGTTCAGCCTTTCATATGGGCAGATGTGCTACATGCTATTGATTGGAAGAGAAGGAAGACGGTGGAAAAGATGAGAAATGTTTCACTCTATATTTCTGGTAGCTTCCCCTTTCGGGACCGGAGGAAATGAAGTCGGCTTGTTTCTTTCTAATGAAATCTTTATAATCCCTCAAAGGAGGGCTGACCCATGTAGGTTATTGCTTATGAAAAGGTTCAAAGTTGAGTCTTTTTGGCCAATTATTTTACTCTGTACTCTGTTAAATTATCTTTGATTTGAATGATATGTGATTTCTTTTCTGTGGCTACTCCCTCAACCAATGGGGAACTCTGCCCTTCTCTGTTTCCTTAGACTGGTAAACAGTCTGTGGTAACTGAGCGCCTGCCATAGATCTTAGACCTTCTATATAAAAGCTTCTCTTCTTACTAAATCACGTAAGCTGCCCATATGCTCACATACCAGGTGAATCTTTGAGTGTCTAATGTGTTTCTTGACCTTATCTTAAGATCATGTTAAAAATAATGATTGCTATACCGTTTCTATAGTTCTTCAAAATTTACAAAGCTTTTCTCATAGCAATTTTGTGAGGTAGAAAGGAAAAAACAAACTGTTCACATTTTTCATGAGGAAAAGAGATTAGGTGACTTCTTTAGTCACACAGGTTATGAGCACCAGAAGTGTGAGCTCAACCAAGATTTTCAGACTACAGAGGCCAAATACTTTCTACTACATTCCACTGACAAGCCACTAGGTTTTATGTTTTCCACAAAGTCTATATTCCAGTACCAGCACTGATATTTACAACCTATGTGAAAAATCTTTGGGACTCAGTTTCCTCTTCTGGAAATGGGAAGCTCAGGTTTGATGATATTTTCCAGCTCTAAATCCTATGGTGTTAATTACTTGGGAAGCTTTCCTCTGTTTTTACATGTATGTCTATACTTTCTGATTTTAGGCCAGACCAAAAGGTTCAGAATGAGACAAGATGCAGCCTTTGTGTTTGTGTGTATGTTTGTTTGACTAGACAGACTAATCCCTACTATGTTGTCTAGGGGCCTCTCAGGTGACCCCAGGGAGGTATGGAGTCTGTCCCATTGGAGTTCCTGAATTCAGGCAGAATTTCAGGAGTAATGAATGCATTCACAAGGGAACCTACTGTTTCATGATCATGACCACCCCTTTGTCTGTGTGTTGCGGATCCCCTCCCGTGAGCCCCCTTTGGGTCCCCTATTTCAACCTCTCTCTGGCTTGGATACCTCTGTGACTTTTATTTTTTTTGGTCTTGAATACTTTTCTCATTTTCTTCATTCCTTTCATTCCCCTGTTGTTAGTAGCAGCTCGAAATATACAGGGTTAAGCATTAATTAAACTTGTACTGAGTTTTTCCGCATAATAGTTCCTTCATGATTGTTTAGTGAATGAGTGAAGGAGCGAATGGCCCTTTTAAGGAAATTCAGCTGATACAAGGTTCTGGTGACTAAGAATTGTATCCAGGGCCCTATATAAGGAGAGGAGAGAAGCTCAGGAGCTATATTTGAGGACCCTGAATAATAGAGGCTTAAAAAGCAGCCTCCAATAACTGTACATCTCTACTTAGGAATCAGAATGACTGTTGGGTGGCCTGGTACCTGCCAGAATTCCCTACTGTATAAGTGTTTAAGAAAGACTTCTTTTTGTAATTAGGCACATATATATACAAAGTTATGGCTAGAGAAAGGATTAAGAGTTACAAATGAATGAGAAGATCAGATTCCCAGAGATGAGGGAAAAAGAAAGTGCTAAAGTTACAGAATAAAGTACTGAGTGTATATGTGTATGTGTATGTATATGTGCATGTGTGTATGCATACACACATGTATATGTGTATGAGTATTTGTATGTGCGTGAGTGTATGTATATATATGCATGTATGTGGATGTATGTATATATAAATGTTAGAATGTGTATATGCATGCATACATATATAGATACTATCTATTCAAATGAACATAATAAAAGGCATGTTTACCATGCTACACCCACATATTTACTATGCTATACATATACTTTTTTAGATATATGTGTATATGCCTTATATAAATGTATATGACATGGGGCAGCTAGATGACACAGTGAATCGAGCACTGGTCCTAAAGTCAGGAGGATCTGAGTTCAAATCCAGTCTCAGATACTTCTCAGACACTTGATACTTAACTAGCTGTGTGACCTTGGGTTAATCACTTAACCTCAACTACCCTGCCTTCCCCAATGCAAAAAGGCAATCAATCAGTCAATCAGTAAATGTATATGACATAGTATATCATTATATATGCCAATGAGAAGGGGATCCCCATATACATATTATGTATATGCCTTATATATTTATGCTATCTGTATGTGTGTGATTGTGTACGTATATATTCTTTCCTCCTACCTTGTCTCTCTCATTGGTTATCTTCTTTTCCTTCTTTGTTCTTCCTTTCTTTGCATTTCAACAGGATATACTCAGACTCAGAAGAGAGGTGGTTTTTTAGTCTGCCTCAGAGATTCATCAGACATTAACAACATTAGTAGGGTAACTCACTTAAATTCTCTGAGTTTAAGTGAAGCCAATTCAAAAAACATATTAGACACTCACTTTATGTTAGGTACTAGCAAAGTAATGGCATGGTGGCATGAGAAAGGCCTGGATTTGAATCCTGTTTCTGACAAAGGTCTTGGCACATAGTAAGCACTTTAAATGCTTGTTGCTTTCATACTGACAATAGAACTGTGGACAAGTTACTTCACCTCTCAGTGTTCTAAGGAAGTTTTGAAGACTCTACATTGTTGTTGATAATCCACATTAAGAGCAGACTAATAAAACAGGATCCCTTTTCTCATAGAGTTTAGATTCTAGTATAGGGTAGACACCATATATGCGAATAGTTATAATACAAATTGGATCACATGTGTGAGAGAAATGCAATGTTCTGAGACAAAAAACTTTACTCCTAGAGACTGTATTCCAACAAGTCGGTCCTTTTTAGGTCTGGTTAGAAGGTTGGAACAACCAGAAATGGAATGAATTCCACATGACATTTTGAGAAAAAAAAATGCAGGTCCTTCTCATTCCCTTCGCTTCCCTCAAATCCAAACCTTGACTCTAAGGTCCATTTTGTGACCTAGGATAGGCCACACACCCTTTGTGGTACTCAGGTTCCTTATCTCTAAAATGAAGGATAGTAATAGATCATTTCTAAAACATTTTTCCACCTGGGATATTCTATGATTCCCAAGTGTCTTTTGTATCTGATTCTCTACTATACCAAAATTCTGAGGTACCATAAAACTTTCAAATTTTTTTGGTTCTGTGACAGTAATCTTTTCTAACTGGATATATGATGACTCTCAATTGTCAAAACTTGGGGTCCAACAACTTTCTCACACCTGCCAAGGTGATGCATGAAAGTAGCATTGCCTTTGGTTGTCCATGGAAGGCTATCTCAACCAGAGAGAAAGGATGGGCCCCGTGTCCGTCATTAAGAGAGGGTAATCATATGTGAAAGCTAAGCTTTCTTTCAAATTTGTGTTCTTTGTCAGACTTTGTGCACCAAGGGGTACATGTGAACACTGAATGTCATTCTCTGTAAGCATTTGCACAGGTCACTCAAGGGTCCCCCAGACTCCTCCTAACACAGAGCATCTTTCATTATTTCCAGCAGCACAAAAGGAATCAGGGACAGTATTAAATATAATTACCATGCACCAGGCTAATAAATAGCATTTTTATCCTCTATGCTTTTATAGAGGCAAGGAAACCTCGGTGTGGCCTTTTAGGTCATATAATCCCTCCCTTTTTCTTTTTATCTTTCCAGCCTGAGCAGATGGAGACCAGGGCTCTCAAATTACCATTCTTCCTTTCTGACTTAGAGCTCCTTCCAAGGTTAATGTAGACTTTTCTTTTTAATCAATGTTCCCATGTCCACTGATTCTCTCCCTACCCCAACCCCCTGCCATCTCTTTTCCCAGAGTTTGTGATTCTGGGGGGCCTTAAACCACATGAGACCTACATTTCTTTTTTTTTTTTTGAGTAAATTCCCTGACATACAAGTGAAAATGCATATTCTGATGACTTCTTCCTTTGCCTACTGCTAACCCCCAAACACAGGAAAGTCCTCTTTCTTACTTCATCTTTCTCAGACAACCTTGCCTGGACATCTATCTCCTTTTCACTTATCCTCTAAGTCATTTGTATATTAGTTATCTATATATTCTTCCTTTCACCAAATCATAATGGAAATTTCTGGAGAGAGGAGTTTGTATTATATTTATATTGGTCCCCTCAGTGCCTAACACAGGCCCTTGTATAAAAGTTGGTAGAATTAAATCATTCCACTTTACTAGCATAATGTCCAGAGTCTACATTTCTGTATGGCCTTAGAGTTTACAATTGACTTCTCTCCAATATTCTAAGGGAAGCAATGAAAGTATCCCTGACTCCTTTTTACTAAGGAACAAAGTATGGCTTAGAGAGGTTAAATTATTTCATACTTAATAACTGGTGCAACTAGATCTTGAATTGAGGCAGGATTCCAGACTTCAAATACATTTTAATCTTCCCCTCCACTATTCCGCAATGACTTCCATTTCTCACCAGGAACCAGGCTTCTATGCCACTCCCTTCAGTCTCCTCATGATGGCCCCACTCTCACAACATCTTTACCCCATCAACAAACTGGAAAGTTGGATTCCAGTCCTGGTTATAGGTCAGGAGTCTTCGATCTTGCCAGGAATGAGTATCCTGCACCAATGATACAGTTTCTTTTCTCTCCACTATGCTTTCTTGCAGGTATCCTTTCTCTCCCCCTTCCCCTTCCCCTTCCTCACCCCTTTAATTGTTTTCTTCTCATATTAGAATGTAAGCTCTTTGATAACAGGGAGTTCCTTGTTTGCTTGCATTTGTGTTGCTATCATTTAGCACAATGCCTGGCAACACTTAATAAATTCTTTATCTATCTCTCTGTCTCTATCTCTATCTGTGTTTTTATCTGTCTCTGTCTTTATCTGTGTCTCTATCTCTGTTTCTGTCTGTCTCTCTGTCTCCATCTCTCTTCCCTCTGAGTATCATTTTCCTCATGATATTTTGCAATTCATCTCCTGTCTTTGTGCCTTTGCATTGACCAGATCTCACAGATCTGGAATGCATTCCCTCCTTACCTCCAATTTCTAGAGCCCTTTCCTTCCTTTGAGACTCAGCTCAAGTACCATCTTCTGCATGAAGTCATCTTTGCTCCTCCCCCAACTATCAATGCTTTCCCTGAAAAAACAACTTTTTATTTAATTATATATATATATATATGTGTGTGTGTGTGTGTGTGTGTGTGTATAGCGCATGATAATATTGTATGTATATAATATATACTTGAATTTACATTTGTTCACTTTACTTTAATGCTGCTTATATTTATGTATGTACTTGTTATTTCTTCTATTAGAAAATAACCTCTCTGAATGCATGAGGTATTTTTTCCTTCTTTGAACTTGCAACTACAGGGTATACCAACATACTAGGTGTTTAATTTAATTAACTTATTGATTGTTTTTTGAGCATATGAAGGGCTGTTTGTTATATGGAAGAGGGAATAATGTAAGTAAAGAATAGGTATGAGAATTGCAAAGAAGTACATTTAAGATTAAGGTAAGGACAACTTCCTAACAATTAGAGCTGTCCAAAAGTAGAACTGGCTGCCTTAGGGGAAAGTTTTTCCTCTTCACAGGATACCTTTAGGCAAAAGTTGGATGATCATTTTGGGGGTCAGTTCTAGAGAAGATTCTACTTTAGGTTTGAGCTGAACTAGATGGCCTCTGAGTTCCCTTCCAACTCTGAGATTCTGTGACTGAAATGAAACAGAAATGAGAGCTGTTATTATCCCAGGACTTGCCTGTAGTCACAAAGCCAATTAGTGTCAGAGCCAGAATGCAAACCCAGATCCCTTATTTCAAGCTTAGTGTTCTTTTTATTAGCACACAAACCTTAGAATTCTAGTGAACACTTGCCTTGGGTCATTCAAATAAAAAAAAATACTGAACTTATTTATCTTAACAGGGCCAAGTAGGAACAATGAATCATGAAATACCAAGTGAAGGCTCTTCCTACTCAGCAAGTTTTAGTATACATAGCCCACAGATTCAATCCAACATGGATTATTAAGCTCTTCTTGTTTCCAAAGTATTTATCTACTACTTCCTTATAAAACCAAAGATAAATTAGGCATAGTTCATGCCATCATAGAATTTACACCAGTTCAGAAGATGTTAGGTATGCAAATTATTGAATTCCAAGTTTTTCTTAATATGCTAAATAGAAAGGTAGAATTAAGGTACTGAAACTAGAGGAGGGAGAGAACATTCCTTACCAGGAAGATCCAGGAAAGACTTTATGGAAGAGGTGGTAGGTGATCTAGGCCATGGAAGATAAGAATAATGTCAAAAGGCAGAAGTAAGAGAGAATATAGTCTAGGTATGCCAAGAAGGAAAATCTCCACAGGATCTTTTAACAAGACACTAGTGACAAAAACTTATTAGAAGAAAGTAGTAATTGGAAGACTTTTTGGTTGATATCAAGACTTTGCAGCAGTGCTAATGTAGGCCATGGATCAGAGACAAGCTCCCTGGTAAGTCATTCTCCCAGATTCAAACAAAATAGGTCTGAGGACAATGTAGATGGACTAAAGGGAAAATGGTGATTGGGCCAGTCAGGAATCATTTTAGGGAGTCATTCTGAAAAATGTGGAATAAGTCACATATAACAAGAAGAAAGGAACATCGAGAGTTAAGGTTTCCAGAAGATGAGTAGAGTCAAGGAAAAACAAGTAGCTAGATGCTACGGTGATAGCTGAGCCCCGACCTACTTTCAAACTTAAAGCAGAGTTGCTCATTAATTGGAGAGATGTTAGGTGTAGGTATTTACATTTTTGCTTCACCTCCATTACCATAGCTGTGTGGATAAATGACTCAGAACACCAAGAAACCTATAACCAAGAAAGAATGAAGACAGATTCAAACTATGTCTATGCCTCTCAGAAAAAGTGATCCAGTCTATGTGCCAAACAATTTATTTTGTTATCATGACAAGGGGTTAAATTGAATTGAGAATGGGGATGAGTATGGTTGGCCTCAGCACGAAACAAACTAAGAATATTGACTCAAAAGAAGCTTTGAAGATTATTCCCTCATTACTGCCCCAACCCTTGCCTGCAGTGGGCTGCTCAGTGTCCAGCACTTAGTATGATTCAGAGACGTGAATAGGAAATGACCAGGCCATGAGGGTCATTCAAGGAAGAACTCCATTTATTGATTCTTAGGACAAGCTTTTAATAGAGCAATGAGACAAAAGAAGACTCAAGTATTTTCATCATTATCTTAGCCTCTCATATCCTGGAAGTAGCATGCAATAGATAATTTGATAAGGATTTGTTATCTAGGAGACTAAAGTCTTAGGGTAAGACCTTTGATCTAGGCCTCAGGTGTCTGCTAATGCAGCCACAGTCATAAACAGATACAATTGAGAGCAAACTTCAAAGCCAAAGCTGCAATCCTCAAAAGACATCATGATTAGAGCTGACCACCCAAAGATACCTGAGTGCTGAATCAAATATTTTAGCTCTTAGTAACTAAAATCTTGGGGTATAGTCTATTGATCTCAGAAGCCAAGTAACATCCTGATAAGTGAAACCCATAACCAAGAACTCAGGAGCTAACTTAACAAAAAGTCGCATCTCAAAGAGACTCTTGTTTTAAAGTTCACTATCATTGGGTAATTATCTGAGTCCTGGATCAGGCCTCTTTGACTCCCAACACTTGCCAAAATTGGGAGGTAATGTAGCAAGGTTCTAAAATTTGATTCCTGGTGTTCTGAGATTAGTGTCTCATGATGTGAGGGTTATTATATAACAGAAGAATAAAAAGACCTTGGAAAGAAATTTTAGCTCATAGAATTATGGTTAGTGCTTGAATATAAAACCAACTTGAATTCCCTTTTCCAGTGACCCACAAAGAAAAGGGGACTTAATTAAATCATATAGCACCCCATCACAAAAACAACAACTCATATTTGTATAGAGATAGTTATGTGGAAAAATGGCTAGAACAGAGGGCCTGAAGTAAGCAAGACCTGAATTCAAAACCAGTCTCAGACATTTAACCTAACCTCTCTGTCTTTAACCTCTGTCTGCCTTCATTTTCTCAACAGCAAAATATGGATAATAATAATACTTACTTCCCAGGGTTATTGTGTTGATTAAATGAGATAATATTTGTAATGTGCACAGTGCCTGGCACATAGAAGGTACTTAAATTCTTTTCCCCCTTCACTTTGCATATGGATAATGAGAACAAAAAAAATTAAAAATCTATGAGGTAAAATGAGGTTGAAAAAAAAGAAAAGAATATTGTTTGGGATGGATTGGACAATAACAAACAGCAGTGAGACATTTCAAGTATGAAAATATTATTTTGTTTTATTTTTCTTTGCCAAGTGGAGAGACCTTTGGTATGGAAAGGGTAGAATAAAAGGATTTGGCAAGGAACTGAAACAATAGATAGAAGGAGAAAATAAAAGTGCAGGTACTCAATGAGTTCAGCTTCCCAGGATGAATTGAGTTCCATCTTAGTCTCTAGAATGCACTGGGAAATGTAATTGTTAAAGGACTGCGAGTGATTCAGAAAGACTATAGGGATAGAGAAGTTCAACAGCCCTGAGGCTATTCTCTTCTCCCTAAAAAAGAAAAAATGCATACTATGGGCAATTGAGCTTGCCTTTGGTTCCTTGCAAAACCCTAGAACGCATTATTTAGAAAAAAAAATGTTTTTTGGGACTCAGAGAAGTAAAACCATTGTGGATTAATCAAGGACAAATCATGTCAAACTTACCCCATTTCCTCTTTTGACAGGGTTTCCAGACTGGTAGATCAAGGCATTTTGTAAACATAGCAAATTTAGATTTCAGCAAAGCATTTGACAGAATCTCTCATATATTCTTTGTAGAAACATGTAGAGTGAGATGGACTGAATGGTACCAAAATTAGGTGAATTCAGAAAAGGTTCAGTGATCAAGTCATAGCTGAAGTATTTATTTTTAGTTTTGGATATCACAATCCCAAAAGGACATAGATAAAGTCTACATAAACTGGAAAGCATCCAGAAGAGGGCAACTGTAATACTTAGAAGATTGCAAACAATGTCATATAAAGATTAGTTGGAAAAATTACCAAATGTTTAGCTTAACAAAGAGAATACCTGAGGAAAACTAGTAAGTCTTAAAGTATTTTAAGGACTATTACATAAAGAAGGCATAAGGCTTGTTCTGCTTTATGTCAGAGAACAGAACTAGAGGAAGGAAGATTTAGGTTTGATAAAGAGAAAATTTACCTATAATTCGAGATTTCAGAAACTTGAATGAAGTCCCTGAAGGCTCTAGGTTCCTCACTTTAAGTAAAGTATCTTTATATTGGAGGGGAGATTCTTAGTTGGATAATGGTTGCACTAGTTTCTGATCTCTTCTAACACTTAGATTCTACAAAGTCAAGTTAAGCATTTATTAAACATCTTTTATGTGCCAGGCACTGTGCTAAATTCTGGGTAGACAATAAAAGCACTCTGGCCCCAAATCCCTACCCTCCAGGAGTGTGTTATTGGAATATCAATATTAATCAGAATATCAATAAATCACAATTGGAATTGTGATATGCAAAACTCAAAATAATACTTCAGGTAACACTTGATCATTCAACATTTTCTGAATTCACCTAATTTTGGTACCATCCAGTCCATCTCATTCTACATGTTTCTACAAAGAATACATGAGAGACTTTGTCAAATGCTTTGCTGAAATCTAACGGGTGGGGGTGGTGGAAACTATATACAAAAAGGTTTGAGCACAATAAATTGGAGATAACTGCAGTTAGAAATCATTCACTTTAAGGGGGGGGGTCAAGAAAGGCTTCTCATAAAAGGTGTGAACATTCATGTAGCACTGGCTCTTCCTAGGCCAAGACTATCCTTTTCTATTACAAGCGTTTACCTAATCAGTAGCATCCGATCTGCCCAGGCTAGATTAATACCAGTAGATTTGAAAAGTAGTGTTTCTCAATGTAAATGATCCTGGATGCTCACTGTTCAGGAATATTCTAGTTTATCCCAGGGTGATATGAGGTTAAAATGCAATTATTTAGAGGCAAAAGGTCCTTAGAAGCAATCTAGTCTAACCCTTTTCATTTTTATAGAAGAGGAAACTGATCTATAGAGACATTAATTGATTTCCCCAAGTTGACATTACTGTAGATGTCCAACACAAGATTTGAACCCAGAGTCTTAGAATCAACCCAGAATCAGGGATTTTTCTATTGCATTATGAATCCTGCTTCAACTATGAAGTTGATTAGTTTCCCTCTAAGGTACCTTATAGCTTTGATCAAAGAAATACAGATCTTCAGTGACTATAAATTACAGAACATTTGATGTTCTCTGATAAATTGTCTCACTTCACAGGTCACATGTGTACTGAGTTTTTCTTTTCCTGTATTTACCTTCTGAACCTTTTTGGTTGAAGCTAATGAGAAAGCCACACCCTGTGCTGCTAAACCATTTCCTGTTTGGATAAAGACTGCATCTCTAACTAAATCTGAGAATTGATTGTAGTAAAACGCCAACCAAGATAGAAGCAATATATTTCTGGAGACTGACCATCATTGGATTGTGATCCATAAGAAGTAGAAAAGCTCAAAGTTGGAAGAGTCTTCAGAGACTATCTAAGACAAGTCATATAATCCATTCATAAATAGCAGTTTGCATTTCTACAGCATCCCTGAGAAATTATCACCCAGTTTTTTTCTTAGGAGCCCACTATCTACCAAAATAACCCATCTCACTTTTGGACATCTCTGTTAGAGAGTTTACTCTTATTTTGAGCCAAAATGTGTTTCTTCAACTTGCAACTATTGCTCCTCATTCTACTCTGAAAACTAGTAGATTTCTTTTCCCTATGAGAGCCCTTCAAATACTTGAATAAAACTTCAATTGAAAAATTCAATCCAACAAATGTTTATTAGGTCTTGGAAAATAACGAGCGTTATTGTTGCTTTGATAGAAAACTGCCTGAAATTCAGTTTGTAATTTGGGATGTTAAGGGAAGAAACTATCCCCTCCTACTGTAATTCTGATAGTTGAGGTAAGATTGAGCTCCCCTCATTCCTCTCTACTCTTCCCTCCACTCATATTCCCTCTCCTTCTGCCTACCCTGGCTTCCCTGCATGCCATAACATGGCCAATATCATGCTACACTTTATTTTGTCCTATCATGTGCTCAGACATTAGAAACAAGTTCTTTCCACCATGGCAACAGAGTCTGTTTATGTGTATGGGATAGATGTAAATCAGGCATTTTTATTTTGGAGACTGCCTGTAACAGGGCCCCAAAACTGCCCCCATTGGCTAATACAGACTCTCCTTTGGTAAATTAAAATATGCTGGCTCTTGAGAGCATATGGTACTCAGATGTTGGCTTTGCGTTCTATCAAATTCATGGTTAGGTTTACTGGGCCAGTACTGTGAGATCAAATCTGAGGTGTCATACAAAGAAAAACAAAAAAAAGAAGGAGGGAGAAAGAAGGGGAGAAGAGGGTATAGAAGAAAAGAAGAGAGGGCAAAAGAGGAGGAGAAGAGAGGACAGAAGAAGAGAGGACAGCAGAGCAGAGGAGAGTGTTAGGAAGGGAAAGGAAGGACGTCTGGAAGGGACCTTAAAGATCATCAAGTCTACAATGATCTCTATATTAGAGATGAAAAACTGAGTCTCAAGGAGATTAAGATTAAGTGGTTTACTCAAGGTCAAAATGAATAGTAAATAGGACTTGATCACCATATCCCCTGCTTTTTTCCCCCATTTTATGCTACCTCTCTATGATATCACCCTCATTCTGAAAAATTCCTGATGGAAATCCAACATATTCTGCTTAGAGATACAGTCATAAAAATCAAAGAATTATATTAATTGCTATGAAAGATCTCTTTTAAGTTCATAATCTTAGGTGAACTATTCTTGTAAAATCTCTATATACCCTGCTAAAATTTCCAGTCTGCTAGTGAAATTAAAGTGGTCCTTCAGTGAAAACAAACAAACAAAAAAAGACATTGCTAATGAAGGAAGAAAGCACTACAGGTCTATGTTCCTATGTCCTGGATCCAAACTCCAGATAATGGCTTTAAGAAAATAATGAATTAGAAGTAACTTTTGTAGCATTGTTTCATTTTTATAACTGGGTAGTTACAATTTTCTATTACAAAGAAAGCATTGATAATTATCAACACTAACTTAATTTTTAAAATTATTGCCTGGAATAGAATTTCAGAGCTAGAAGGAATCATAGAATCATAAGGTTTTGGAATGCCCAAGTTTGAAAAAAATCTTAGAATTACTGAATCATTAAAGGTCAAACCTAGAAGGGAACAAAGAATCAAAACGATATAATATCACAGCTAGATGGGATCTTGGAATCACAGAAAAGAATGAGAGAGCTACAAAGGGAAATAAAACAGAAAGATCTGAAAAGGAGTTTAACGTCCTCAAGTTGTAGTATGGCAGAGCTGAAAAGAGTCTTCTGATTACAGGACACAGAATGTGAACTGTGTAAGCAGTCTAAGCATCTTCGAACATAGAATGGGGCACCTGCAATGGACCTTTGAAACATATTATTTTAGAATTAGCAATGAACTTAAAGATTATCTAACCTAACTCCCTTTAAATACAACACCTTTTAAAGTAGATTCAATTAATTCTAGCAATAAAATATTATTTTTTCTCTAAATGAAAATAATATAAGAAGCTGAAAATGTCCTTAGCTCAATAATTTTTTGACAGGAGAAAAGGATAATACTTTGAGTCGAGATGATGGAAAGAAGGGGCTGATAAAAGGCAGGAGTTGTAAAGAATCACTAGTTGGATTGGGTGTTTTGACTGTGGAGAATCTGGGTAGAGACAAGCATATGGTCCTGAGGAAGCTTCCATGCATAAACCATAGTTAAAGCCTGGGAAGGCATAAGTAGGGTCAGACTATAGACATAAAAGTTAGCTGAGGATAGCTTCCACGTGTGTATAAGTAGCCAGAGGATATAAGTAAAGTGTGTAAGACCAGAAGGAAAGTTATAAGCAGGTATAGGCCGTGAAGAAGGTACCAGAGGATCTTTTCTATCTGACTCATAGTCAATTTAAGCAAAGGTGGTCTGCTGCTTTGGATAGCTCCCTTAATGAGAAGCTGCTCTGACAGTACATCTGAAGCCTTCCATGCTGAGAGCCATGGTGATACAGTAGAGCCTGAACAGATAAACACAGAGTGCCCCAAATGAAATAGTGGTGGACTAGGAGGTGGTGGAGTGGGCACAATTAGAAACTGGTTACAGGCATTTTGCTTTTTCCCTGCTTGTTACAAGCATGTATAGTCGGGAACAACAAATTTCCATATTTACTCTGTACAAATTAAAAAAAAAAAACGTTTTTCATTTCCAGAATGAAAGGAAGAGCCACATCTCCTGATCTAACTGAAAGTTTACATAGAGTTTCCATGTACTTTAAGTATTTGGCAGATTGATAAATTTTTCTTCATTGCATGATTCAAAAATGGATAATGAATATCTCCTCAGTTTGTCTTCCTTTATTTCTACAATATGCTTTGTAATTTTATGTATATAATTAACTAATGTATCTTGGTAGCTTGACTGCTAAATTCTTTATATATTTTGTAGCAGTTTGGAATAAGAGTTCTTTTTCTATTTCATAGATTATGTTATTCCTATATAGAAATATTGTCAGTATATATAGAGTTAGTTTTAGTTTATCTATTTTACTTAAGCAAACAATTTTCTTTTTCTACATTTTCTAAGGTTTTCTAAATAAAGTTCAATCTCATATTCAAATAAGAATTTTAAAAACTGCTGTTTTTTAGGCTTACAAGACCTTTCTCTTGTCATATTATTAGTAGTAGTATTTATAGTACTATCTAAAATAATTGTATTGAAAGGATATATCGTAGCTTTACCTTTGTATTGACTATGAAATCTTTCAGTGCTTCTAATTTGACAATAATGTTAGTGCTTGTTTGTAAATGCATACATCTTAGAATTTCAAAAAGGGCCTTTCTATACCTAGGCTTTTTAAGGCTCTTTCCATCTCTGCCTCTCTCTCTAGTATAAATGAATGTTTTATTTTTAAGAACGTTTTTCTTCATCTATATATTTATACACATGGTTTTGGGTGTTTTCTTGTTTGTTTAATTAAGTGTGCTCATTATTTTCCTAATATCAAACCATTTAATTTCATCACTGATATAAATCCAACTTCGTCATAATGGATTTGTTTTTCAATTTCTGTCTTGCTAAATTGCTTAGTCTATTTGCTAGGAATTATTAAATCTTGTGCATCAACATCCAACAAGTAGATATTAGATATTTAGGAAGACCTAAATTTAAGTCCTACCTTTGCAGATAAAGGCTGTGCAATGTTGAGCAAGTTACTTAACTTAAGATACTTAAGTGTAAGTATCTCAGACTTTAAAAGTCAGAGAATGTGATGATCTCTATTCATAGAAGTTACTGATAGTTTTTTTTTTTTTTGGTTTTGCCTTGGTGTAGGGTTTATTTTTTTTCTTTAATAATTTTAATTGCTTTCTCACTTAATCTTTTCTTTTTATATTTTGTTAGTTTATGTTTTCAGGAATATAAATTTTCATCCGAGTGACTTTGCTATATTTCCACAAATGAGTTATAGTTTTTTTCTCTTTTATTAAGATATATTTATTCCTGTTTTACAATTACTAATTACTTCTATGATTTGTTCTTTAAATCACTCATTATTCAAATTATGTTTTAGTCTCAATTGATATTTGTATCCCTTGTGTTTCCTAATTGTCACTTTTTATAATTGAATTATAGTTTGCAAAATTTTTATTAAATATTTCGCCTTTTTGGCATTTATCTGCGATTCTTTTGCTGTAGTAATAATCTGTTTTAAAAGATATCATGTGATCTTTAAAAACAATACACACATATATCATTGATGTATATCTATCTATATCTGTATATAGGCAGATAGATAAATCTATAGATCAATAGATTGATATGGAAATAAAGGTAGATACAGATATAAATTCACATATTCACAAATATTCTTTAAAAGTCTCATTCAGAAATTATTATTATTATCATTATTATTATTTTGGCGGGGAGGCAGAGCCAGGAGGGGGGAGAGTTCCCGGGCGGCCTCCTCCGCCGCCTTGGGCTTGGCAGCATCCATGCTGTGGGGCGCGGCGCCCCTTGGTCCCTCCCCAGCATTCACCGGTCCATGCTGTCATCCGTGGGGGAGAAGCTCGCCTGCAGCAGCTTTTCGCAAAACTCCAGCTCCTGCTGGTACTCTTCATGCTGTTGTAGCAGCTGACACCGATGTCGAAGGAGTTCCTCGAACCCCAGTTCAGGCTCCCGGCATTCCCGGATCCCTCGGGGAAAATCTGTCACCACCCCGCAAAGTGCCCCCAGCACATGCTCGCGGAAGGGGCTGTGCTTTGTGCGGCTCAGGGCCACCAGCTGCTGGACCATTCCCATGGTGCACAGGGTGCTTTTGTGCTCAAGGTGGCCCACCAGCCGGTTCTGCAGAAGGAAGGCCGACTTCACCTTCAGCTTCACCACATCCCTCTGCATTGCCCGCATCAGCACAGTAAAGCCGTCAAGGCGAAGGAACTGGCGCAGGCCAGCTTCTTGTTCCCGGACCAGGCAAGAAATGGCATAGAGGGCCTTCACTCGCACTGTGTCGCAGGGGTCTCAATCAAGCAGGTGAAGGAGCTTTCGTAGGGCACCCAGGCCCAGCACCTGCTCCTGGATGGCTGCCACATTCTGGCTGCATGTACCAATAAGGGCAGCCGCTTGCCACCGCAAGCCCTCTGCCCCTGCCTCCAGGTAGCGGCCCACTAGGAGGTGTATCCCGGACAGCTGGTAGAAATCTCCACGGGCCTCACGACCCACGCCTCCGCCCACCCCCACCCGCAATGGGCGCCGCCATCATTGCCGGAAATGCGTCCCAGAGATTATTTTTGACAAAGGAAAGGGGAAGAATTGTTCCAAAAGCCTTTTAAAGTAATGTCTTTGCATGTCATGTTTCAGTTCCTGATGTTTATCACTCATGTTTGTGGTCCAGAGGTATTTTTTTTTTTTACTACAAAATTCATTTCTAGATGGTGTGAAAATAGACATTCTAGATCTAGGAATAAAAGTCTTTAGTCATCTTCATGCCCCTCTCCTTATTAATGATAGCTTCTACCTCAGGTCCTTTCATTTCATATCTTCTTTTTTCATTGCCTTATACTTTTTTTTTAAATAACAATGCAAATACTTTAATTTAAAGCAGCTTTTATCAATGATAATTAGTTTTACATTTATAGGATAATTGATTTTGTAGTGTGTCCCAATATTCTCTTCTTTGGAATATCATCTTAAATTTTATTCTTTAATTTCTCATATAGAATATTCCTAGGAAATTTGATTTGCTGCTCCTTAATTAATGAAGCCTTCTCATTTGGCTGCTTGAAACATATATTTGACATTGAAAATCTGGAATTTAATCACTACATGCACTGATGTTTTAAACCTGAAGTTTCTTTCTGTCAGATACATGTGGAATCTAGTGTACTTTGTCTCCTAGGGGCCATCTCCAATCATCCTAATTTATATCTTGCCATTGGACCTAGATTGCTCCAGAGGAAAAAATAAGTCTGGTGAGCTTATACAGCCTTCCCTCACTTAAATTCAATCTACTAACAAGTCATGGCCTCATCTTTCTAATGTCATGGTGCTCTTTGTTGATGAATAACAATCAATACCTTTGTCTCCTATTTTCTTTGGGCATACTTTTCTGATATTATTTACTACAAGAGAACTAGTATTTATCCTTAACTTATCTTTGCATATCTTGTTTTCAAGTTCAATTCCAGACTTCACTTTATGTTGAGATTTGTGGTTTTCCATTGTTTTTCTTGTTGTTCAATTATTTTTAGTCATATTCAACTCTTTGGGACCCCATTTGGGGTCTTCTTTACAAATGTATTGGAATGTTCTGCCATTTCCTTCTCCAATTCATTTGACAGATGAAGAAACTGAGACAAACAGGGTTGTGTGACTTGTCTAGGCTAAGCATCTGAGGCTAGATTTGTACTCAAGGAGATGAATCTTCCTGACTCTACTCCCAGCACTCTCTCCATTGTGCTACCAAGTTGCCCTTGGCTTTTCTTAATAGAATACTATTTATTTATGTTGTATACCCTTTTGAAGGTTAGTTTCTCAGTTTTCTTTTTTTCGTTATGCATAAAAGTGCTGATCTTTCTGTTCTAAAAATGTACTCCTACCCAGGTTTTCTGTCTTAGTCTTTTTGTCTTTTGTCACTTATTTTGATTACTGGTAGATTATGTGATGCCTTTAATCTATTTGCCTCTTCTCCCTCAATTGCAATGACACATTTTCTCCTCAGACTTTAAATTTGGTATCTTTAGCCTGTTCAATTTTAGCACTATTTGGACTTAACTTGATCCCTGCTTTGCAGTAACTCCATGGGGAGATGATCATATAGAGGGTTTTCTAGTTCTTTTCTTCTGACATGGAAATACTTTTTCTTCTAGTCAGCCCAACAGCTTCTAGATTTTTCTTTTGTTTATCATGATTGAATTCTCTTTTATTTCAAGAGATTAGACACATTTAATATTTTTGTGTTACAGTATGTGGGGAGTTCAGACTGAATCACTACTATGAAGGAGCAGGAAGGAGGTCATCATAACTGAATCATGAAACGAATGTCTTTTGGCTTTTTCTTTTTTTCCTCCTGAGTTTGTAGCAAGAATTCTGGCTATGGATGGTTAGGATAATGAGGAAATTCAGCATATCAACACTGATATTATTTTGGAAAATATTACATTGTATAAATGTGTTTTGTTTCTTGTTCTTGCTAAAATGTCAGTTATTAATCTTATGCATTTCTAGTGGTATTGATGTTATGGGTGAAGGATTTATACTGAAAATAACTTATACCACTACTTCACCTATCATCTAACATCCTTTAAACATTTTTCAAACACAATATGAATGCTACGCATTACATGATCTTCTTTCATTCCTACTAATCAGTAAGAATGTCTTCAAAGGGACCTGATTCATATACTATTTTAGACTTTTTATATGTGAGGACTGGAATTATATGTTTGTATGTGTGTATTTTCATATAAATACTTATATATACAAGAATAGTATACATGCATCTATTTATACATGAATATGAACACACAGAAAGTACGTGTGTATACTTGATAAGTAAATATAATATATACATATATACACATATGCTCTATACCTATTATATTGATTACATTTCATATATACATATACATACATATTATGTATGTATGTATGTGTATTATGTATGTATAAATATTTATATACTGATCCACTATAATATTTGTTTCAAGAACACAAATTTTTCTTAAACTGATTAATATATTATGGACCATGTTTAGCATAAAAAGAATTATGCATGGTTTCTTATGTAAGAAATAAGGAAAATACAAGTTTCAACCCTTCTAGATGACCACTTTTACAAAGAGATCCTAGATCTTCATCAAGGTAAAATACTATATTTATTATATACCTTCTGGTGCAATAGGAGCTAAGTAGAGGATGACTGTTTCACATCCTCATCACCACATTCCACTAAAGTCTCCAAACTTTCAAGGGACTTTGTTGGCCTGGTCAGTTGGAAGTGCAATGAAAGCTGAACAGCAGCCTGAGACCACAGATTGCACCATTAATTAATGTATTAAAAAAATCTATTTATCATGAATAAATAAGTTATAAATCTATCATTTTGTTAGATTCCTCTTTTTATTAAATGCCACTTACAAAGATTTTAAGCATTGTGCTCCCACCCCATTTTCTCGTAAGTAAATTTTTTTTCATTTGCTTGTTTGTTTTTGTGGAATTTTGCAAAGCATGGTGCTTTTGGAGAACATATGTGTTGCATTATAGCAGAACTGACTAGATAGATAGGTAAGTAGATAAAATAGATATAGATATATACAAACATTATCTCTATACTAAACACATGCATGTAGAGACATCAATATATGTTTTCCATAACCTAGAATATTGTTCTGTATGTTCATAGCAGCATCTTAATCAAGCCTTATTTAATGGATAGATGAATGAATGACTGAGGGACTGGAAGAATAGTAAAAAGCATTAGGGATATTTAGCCTCGAGTAAAGGAGACCTGTTGACTGTCTGCTGAGGTTTCTTATAAGGAAGAGGAATGAGAATTGTCTTGTCTTCAAGAGAGGGGAGAATTAGGGTAGTGGTTGGAAGTTTCAAGGAAGTAAAATTTTAGTTCCATATGAGAAATCCAATCCCATTCAATCCAATGTAATCTGGATTTATGAATAAAAGGATTAAAAACAACACCAACACCAACTATATTGCTTCTGTTCTTTAGTAACTCACATTCTTTTATGGATAATATATAATACATCTCTATAAGCATTATAATAGTTATGGCAAATGCAGGCAAATCATGAACCCATATATGATTCTTTGAAGACAGAAAAAATAAGTTCAATTGTGGGGAACAATGGGAGAGAGGAGGAGAGTTTGGGAAATACTTTGAGCAAGAGTAGGCCTTTGAACTAATCCTTGAAAGAAGAGTGCATTCTAGGCATGGCAGACAGATTGGGAATATTCCTAGCAGAGCACAAGACAACATACGGAGGTTAGGAAATAGGTAGCAGATCAATTTGGCTGGGATATAGAGGAGTTATATAGAACCAGAATGAAATGGTAGGGTGGAGCATAATTATGACCTTAAATTCTGATTAGTGAGTTTACCTTTTGTTCAATAAGCAAGAGATGGGCTACTGAAAGCTTGAATTGGGGAGTGAAACCATTAGATACCATTTTAACTATTCAAAAATGGAATGGGCTACCTTACTGGGTACCTTACTAAAGGTGTTCAAGCAAATTTTGACTGACCATCTGTTAGATACTGCAGAAGGGATTCTATGCTAGGTAGAAAAAGTTACACCTGTGTTTTCTTCCAGTTCTCTTAGTTATGATTCTATGACACATATTCAAGGAGTTTTCACTTTCATGATTAGTTAATGCTCAGTAAATGGGGAAACCCTCAGGGTTATGCTCTCATCAGTATATGTAAGGATCTATGCTTGTAAACTCCATTAAGACTAATGGGCCTTGCCTGGTTCACTCACACTTGTAATAACTGGAGGATTTCTCTCCTCCTTTCCACACATTTAAATGTCATTAACAGTTTGACAATCTGAGGAGGAAGAAAACCCAAAGGAAATATCAAATTTAGTTTGACATGGTGCCCTTAAATCATTTAACAATGACATAATGAAGACTGAATATTATTCCTAGATGTAAGTCAACACCTAAGTTGAACTATACCCATACCTTCCAAGTCCTGAAGATGCTGTCCCAAAATATAGTGCAGTGCTTTGGAAGACCATATTGAGCCTGACATTTGAATGGTGAAAGGTGGAAATTAGAGTGGTTAGAGATCTGCTTTAGAGTTAGGAACATGTTAAGTTTTCTTATTTACTGGTTCTGTGACACTGGGAAAATTGTTTAACTTCTCAGTGTCCCAGGCAACTCTCTAAGACCACAAGATTCAGAGAAGGCACTGATCTACATTGATAGATGGGGTGCTGTAATGCTATGCACGAGCAGCTTTCCAGAAGAATGCTACTGTGAACAGCTTTTAAGGCTCTGATTACACAGTATAGTGAACACTCTATTGCATAACAAATCAAAGCAAAACATTCACAGAAAATCGAGGTACAGCATTCACAATATTACAACTTATCACAGAAAATCACAATATAGTATTCACAACAGCTTATCGTTAAAATGGCCACATAGTTTTCACCAAAGTGGTCACAATATTTAGAACAAAGAACAATCATCTCAAAGTACAATAGTCAAAGTCTTTTACTCATGGGGAACACTTGATTAACTCAATCAGTCACTTATTCAGCAATCAATTACTAAGTATCATACACAAACCCTCTACCCTTAGGACACTGATAAACTACAATTTCATTATTACTCAGCACCCAAGGAAAGGTCTTTTCATCTTGACTTGGGGCCTGCTCTCAGATTCCCTGGATCCCCTTCCATGGTCCCAGATTCTACCTGGATTCACCAGACTGTCAATTGGGTTCAATGGCAGACAGCTCCCAGTTCCTTGTCCAGCTCTTTGGGTAGGTCCTGCTCCACACTGAAGTTCACAGGGTGCAGTCCATCTCAAATCCTTCACAATTTCTGCTTCCAGGAATTCAAGGCTCAACCAAGCCACAAACAGACAAAGTCTCAGCATCCCAGTCATGCTTCCTTAGTCTTCTCCTGGGCTCCTCTGTCACCTGGGTTCCTGGGCTCCTGGCTCCTGGGTTCCTGTTTAGAAGAAGCTCCACTACCACAAGTTCTCAAAAAATTCTGGCTCAGTACTTGAGTCTCTTCCGTAGCTGCTCTGCCACCAGATGCTGGTCCCAAGAAATTCTGACTGTGCCTCTCTGGGGCTTTTCTTTATATACACACACAGCATTAGCTACTTCCTCTTTCAGCCAACCCCTTCCTGTTATGTCAGCAACAGGAGACAGGAATTTATATTGTCTGTTTCCCCAACAGAGGCTTGATCAATTACTAAGTGCTAAGCACCTGCTACCTTTGTCAACACAAAGGGATATTCAAATTTGAATTACATTACCATTACAGGTGCTTTACTGAGTGATCTTTATACCAATAAAATCATGTATTTGGAATAATAATATAATAATTGAAAGGTTATAAAATATTTTACATATATTATTTCATTTCAGCCTAATGTCAAACTTAAGATTTAGATACTACATATGTTATTACCCCCATTTAGATGAGTAAACTAAGGTTTAAAGAAGTTAAGTGATTCTTTTAGGATTACACAAGGTAGAATTTGAACTCAGGTCTTCCTGACTGTCCTTTATGTACTATTTCATGGTGCTTCTTATGTTCCATCTTACTGAGGGTCTTTAAGTGTAGGTTTAAAAACTATATTGAGAGGATGTTGTAGAGAATCTCTTTCCAGTTATAAGTTGGACTAGATAAAGGGATTTAAAAAATGACTTCCAGGGGTTATGAGTAACCCTTTGATACATGTGTTCTCTATATGTGTACCTCATTGAAATTTTCATATTGAAGACTCTCCCAAAGAATTTTGTGTGTACAAAGAAAGAGTGCATTCTTAGGTTGAGTATAATGTTTTCCACCAAACAGTTTTGTAATAACTGTTTAGTAAACACCTTTTGCTAAAATTAATTGAGGGTACTGGATGTTAACTAATAAAAGTTACATTGATGGAAACATGAGTCTTAGTACTAGAAACCCAGGCCCTCAGGCTCACCTCAGACAACTCTGAATACAAGTAGCAACTGCCTTTTGAGGACCAACCCTGCCAATGTGATTGGAGTTTGGGAGGGGCTATTTGAATTATCCATAAAGGAATTTCTGCAAGATGGAATAAGGGGTCAGATCCAATAGGGTGAACTTTAATGGGTTTAAAAGAAATAAATTCTCATATACAATATAGGCAAGTACGACCAAATAACATGTCCTAGGGGAAAAAATATGGTTATTTTTAATAGACTGCAATAGGAGTCAGTAGTATAAAATGACAATGGAAAATCTAATGCTATCCTAGGCTAAATAGTATCCAGAATAAGGAAGTCTGTACCATACCATTGTCAAAAGACTCTGTTGCACCATGTTCAGTTTTGGGTGTATCTCAGGAAAGATATAAATAAGTTGGAGTAGTTATTAAACCTACACTTAAAGACCTTCAGTAATAAGCAACATAAGAAGCACCGTGAAATAGTAGATAAAGGACAGTCAGGAAGACCTGAGTTCAAATTCTACCTTGTGTAATCCTAAAAGAGTCATTTAACTTCTTTAAACCTTGGTTTACTCATCTAAATGGGGGTAATAACACATGTAGTATCTATCTGGAGAAGAAGTAGAATGGGATAGTGAGAAGACTAGAAACAACCTGAAGATTAGTTAAAAGAACTGAAGATGGGTGAAGCCAAAATGGCACTGTATATAGAGCACTTAGCTAAGCTCTTTCAACGATCCAATTTAAAATTTTAAATCCAATTTAAAAACCTTAAAATGATGCCTCAAATTGAATTCTGGAATAACATAGCCCACAAAAAGTCAGAGTGAGACTTCTTCTAGTGTAAAATTTTATAGGAGGTTAGAAAGAGTTATCTGGGACACTAGGGTAGGGGCTGGGCCAGAGCCCACACGCATAAAATAACCATGGTGGAATTAGGTGGTAGTGACAGAAACAGCAGCAACTTCAGGGCTTTCAAGTCAGAGACAGGAAGAGGACTTGGCAAGTGGTAAGAAAGAGATTATAGGGGACCCTGTGCTAGCACTGGATGCAGGACCAGATGCTATTGAGCAATTCCATTGCCTATACAGAGTTCTGGGTGATGGTTCAAGGGCAGAAAAAAACAATTTTGGTGAAGAGGGAATAGAAACCCTGCCGGACAGTATCGCTTTCAGTCCCAAGGGAGCAGGGGCCCTGAGGAACAACACTGCTTTCAGTTCCAAGGGATCTCAGGTCTTCCTGGGTAAGAACCAGAGTGCAGAACAGGAAAGCAAATACCACACCTCTCCTCGGATCACTCTGCCTTAGAGGCTGCAAAAACTTAAACAAGCACACAAAAAGAAAATAGTGTGAAAAAGCCTGAAGCTTGATAAAGTGCCCCTCCCTCCCTTGTCACACATTGAGCCCAACATACAATTTAAAATTTAAAAATAAAAAAAAATTAAAATTGAAATAAAAAAATAGGGTGTGAAAATGAGCAAACAACAACAACAAACGGACCTGACCATGAAAATCTACTTTGATGACAAGGAAGATCAAGACAGGAACTCAGAAGAAGACAATGCATTTGAACAAACAAAACCAAACAAAAATATAAGCAAGACTGCAATAAAATGTGAATTGGATACCAGCCCAATAAAAATTCCAGGATGAACAAAACAAAACAAAACAAAAACCTTTTCAAAGTTGAGTAGAAGTGACAGAGGAAAAACTTAGGTAAAGAAATGAATGGAAGAAAATGATGAAAATATAACTAAACAGCTTGGTAAAAGAGGTAAAAAAAAATTACTGGAAAAAAATCATAACAGAATTAGCCAAATGGACAAAGAGGTACAAAAGGTCACTGAAGAAAATGATTCCTTAAAAATTACAATTGGGAAAGTAGAAGATGGCTCCATGAAGCATCAAGAAACCATAAATAAAATCAAAATAATGAAACAATAGAAGACAATGTGAAATATCTCATTGCGGAAAGAAAAAAAGCAAACAAAAATCTTGACTTATCTGGAAAGTACATTGAACAAAGATAATTTAAGAATTATTGGAAATAATTTCCTGAAAGTTACTATGAAAGAAACAGCTAGACATCATCTTTCAAGAAATTATTAAGGGACTTCTAGGAGCCAAGATGGTAGAGTAAGCAACAAATTACTGTAACTCTCCCACATTCTCCTCAAACCATAAAATAGAATCCCCAAACAAATCCTGAAAAAGTAGAACATAGAAAAAAGATGGGGTGTGTTGAATGTGACAGATGCCAACACCAGGACACCCCACATGCCTCAGCATAGCCAGGAGAATGGGCAGACTTGACTCTGAGAACCACTAAGTGCTTCAGCATAACCCCCAGCAAAGAAGCAACCTGCAGGATACACTTTACTGTAGCCAGGGGAAAGCAAACAGGCATCCCCAGAAGCCAGTCCACCTTGTGTTTCAGGCCCATCAGGCCTCAGTGCATGCCAGATATCACCACTAGGATTCTGACTCCACACCAGGTAAGCTGACAGACTTCTATGGCCTCCAGCTATCTCTCCTGCCACCCCCTGAGAACAGCACTAGATAAAAGGGTCCTAACTGGCCTCAGGACAACATCAATACAGCACCAGGTAAACATTCAGCACCTGCAGCCCCTGGAATAAGAAGCCTGAGAAAGTGCTTCTTCCATCCAGGAGCAAAACTGAAAGTTAAAGAAAGGAAAAAAAGACCAAGAAAGAGAAATGAAAAAGAACAACAACCACAAAAATAGAATTTGACCATAGATAATCATCCAATATAATTCCAAAGGACCTGTGATGAAAAATGTTATCTTACTTCAGAGAGAGAACTGATGAACTCTGAGTGATTAAAGCACACTTTAATTTTTTAATTGTTTTGTTTGTATTTCCTTTTGCAACATGGCTAGAACAATTTGTGTGACTTCACATGTATAATTGTTAAAGAATTGTTTACCTTCTCAAGAAGGGAGCAATAGTGTGAAGAAGGGAGAGAATTTATAATTGATTTTTTAGTTA
The DNA here is from genome assembly GCF_028583685.1 of Petaurus breviceps papuanus. Classification (NCBI taxonomy): domain Eukaryota; kingdom Metazoa; phylum Chordata; class Mammalia; order Diprotodontia; family Petauridae; genus Petaurus; species Petaurus breviceps. The sequence goes on along the minus strand of NW_027186442.1, from coordinate 3,965,197 downwards.
ATTTTTACATATTCTTGGTAAATATTTAATTAATTAAAAATGAATTTATTAGAGATATTTAGCCTGGAGAAGAGAAAACACAGGGGAAGAAAGATCAAAATAGCTATTTTTTTAATTTAAGGAAATACTATATGGAAGAGGAATTTTTCAACTTGGCCCCAGAAGGTAACAGTACTACCAGTGAAAGGAGTTTGAGAAAGATTACCACTTCGAAAGGAGGCTTTATTTATTGTTAAAAGACTGGAAGTATAAAAAGGGTGTGGTGGTGGTGGTGGTAGTTAGATGGCTGTAAAGCCAAGCACGAACAGCTTTCCAGAGAACTGCTGCTGTGAACAGCTTCAAAGTTCTGATTACATAGTATAGTAAACTCTCTATTTATTCAGAAGTAAATCAAAGCAAAATATTCACAGAAATCAAAGTACAGAATTCACAATGTTATGACATAACAACTTATTACTAAAATGGCCACATAATTTTCACTAAAGTGGTCACATAGTTTTAAACAAAGTACATTCATTTTGTAACTCAATCATTTAGTAAGTCTTTAATTCAATCATCCTTAAGGAGGCAAGCATCCTTAATAGACACAAAGTACAAAGGTCAAAGTTCTCCACTCCTAGGTCACATTGTCTTAATCTCTCAGTCAAAATGTCTTCTTTCTTCTTAATTGGCGATACATTTCCAATCATCCATAATTCAATCATCCTGAAAAGGTACAGGATACAGAATGCAGAGTTCTCTACCCCTAGGCCACAGTAAATCATGATCTTCCCAGTTTGCATGAAATACCTAAGAAGAGGTCTTTTCATCTGGACATGAGGCTGGCTCTCAGATTCCATGGTTCCTCTCCCATAGGTCCACTTCCTATCTAAATCCATCCAATTTTCACCTGTGTCCAAAGGCAGAAAGTTCCCAACTCCTCATTTTCCAGTTCCTGTTTCATGTTGTAACTCACAATGTCCAGTCCACCTCAAGTCCTTCACAGTTTCTGTTCCTGGGAAGACAAAGCTTAACAAAGCCAAAATAACATTCATTCACATTGCTGGCATCCTCATCAGTTCCCCTTCTGCTTGTGAAATCAACATAGACCCAACAAAGTCTGAGGAATCAACACAAATCATCAGTATAGTCCCAGGACCTCTGAAAATGTCAGTAAGGCTCTCCTCTAGGATTTTATCAGCACAACCATACTTCCAGTTCTCTTCTCTTTTCATTTCTCAGTTCTTCTCAATTCTCTTCTCAGTTCTCCATTCTGCCGCCGCAAGTTCTGTTCTCCATTCTGTTCTCAATTCATAGCAATTCTTAGAACTTCTCAGAATCCTGGAAGTTTTCTCTCTCTCTCAGCAATTCTGGATCTCTATCTTGGGCTTTTCCTTATATATGATATTAGCTCCTCCCTGTTCTGCCCCTTCCTGTTACATCAGCAACTTCCTCCCACTGGGGATTCACAACTTCTGGATTTTAATACTTGATGCAATCACAAACTTGAAACAAGGTGCTAAGTACCTGTTTGATTGCTAATACAAGGAACAGGGAAGATCTTCAAATCCCCATTACCATTACAAAGGCACAGTGAATAGAGCACCAGCCTGAAGTTGGAAGGACGGAGTTCAAATTTGACCTCAGAAACCTGATATACTTACTAGCTGTGTGACCTCAGACAAGTCATTTAACCCCAATTGCTTTGCCTTACCCCTTCCATAAAAAAAAGGACTGGCAGTATAGGATATTAAATAGAGCTCTGGGTAATGGAACAATGAACGTCTGGATTAGAATGTCACTTCAGACACTTGCTAGCTAGGTGACTCTGAACAAGTCCTTTAACCTCTCTGGGTGTCAGTTTCACTATAACTAAAATTGGGTTGCTGGACTTATTGACCTCTAAGGTGTCTTTTAGTTCTTTATCTATGATACCGTGACCTCATGAGATTTTATTGTTAAACAAAGAATCCTGGTTCTATTCAGAAATATTTGCTTCACATCTTGCTCCCTGATACCTATTCATCACTTCCCATCCAGGGTAAATGCTGACAGCTTTGCAGAGACCAGTAATATAGATTGTGGGGACACTGGGCTATTGTTTTATCCCCCTTTCTGAATTCCAGAGAGGATAAGTGTCTATCCTAAAGTCTCAGCTTAAGTGCCATGTCATCCATGAAGACTTCTCTGATTTCTCCAGTTATCATCACTTTGTTCGTCCTTAATTTTCCTTGTACTATATCTTTTTGTATACATGTGGACCACCCCCAACTAAATAAGCTCCTTTAAGGCAAAGATTCATTTTTTGTCTTTGAGTCGCCACCTATACACCTAATGAATGCTTGTTGAATTTATATTGTTAATTTCCACTTCAGTGTTCTTCTCATTAATACCATTGTCATTTTTTATAATAGTGACAGAGACTACGAATGCTTGGGTAATATTTTGAGATGTACTCTATATGTTGATTAATCATTCACGAATGTTTATTCAGTTCTTTCCATATGCAGGTCTATGTGTTAGACACTAAGGAAAATTTAAAGGTAAATAGAACATAGTGTCTGTTCCCAATGAAGTTACAAAAGGAGATAAAACATACTATTAGATATAATGTATATAGAATAAAATATGTGTATAAGAGGAACAAGAATGAGATTTCAGAGAATACAAAGGATTGAAAGAATTTTCCTTAATATAATGATCAGGAAAGGCTTTATATAGGAGGTAAGGGTGCAATAGATTTAAGGGAAAGAACCCTTAGCTTAGAGAGGAAGAGAATGTTGTTTTAAATTATTTCAGATTCAAAATCTTTTTAAAATTTTTGAGCCATTGGTGAACTAACCTAAACATGAATTACATGAGATCACATGTGAAAGTGAAGGATGTATGCACATGTATGTGATACTGTCCCTATTTATGAATTCTTTTGATCCCTTTCTTTATTTGTACATATATAATTTAATGAGTTGCTGTCAGGGCTGTCATTTGGTGAAAAAAAGTAATATTTCATAGCTATAGGATGATGCAACGAGAGGGTTATATTTAGTTATTTAGAAATGTGTGTCACACTTATGGCCATAGCAAGTAAGTACTATTTACAAAATTAAAAATGTTGATTACATAAACAACTACAGTGGGTTTCATTTATTTAGACTACTGCTGGTGCCAAAAATAGGTTTGGGGAGGGGACCATGGAACATTCAATTAACCAGTCAATCAGTCAAGAAGCATTTAGTAAACACTATGTGCCAGACACTATACTAAGTACTAGGAATACAAAGCAAGGCAAAATAGTGCTTACCCTGAAGGATCTTGCATTCTAACAAAGGAAAAAGCATGTGAACATATAGGTGTATATAAGACACACATGCACACACAGCAGACATAAGGTAACCTTGGAAGAAAAAAACAACTATGCTGAGTATACTAGGAAAGATTTCTTCTGAAGGTGAATATTGATATGATTTCTGAATACATTCAGGAAGTCTATGAGCTAAAGAGGGAGAGCATTCCAGGCATGGGGGAAAGCTAAAGGTAAGGAGATGAGAAATAGAGTATTACTGGTCTACAGGAAGTAAGTCAGTCTAGCTAGTCAGCAGAATATATGGAGCAGAGTAATGTGTAAGAAGATTGGAAAGATAGGAAGGGGGAATATTGTGAAGAGCTTTCAGTGCCAAATAGTGGAGTTGATAGTTGATCTTAGAAGGTAATAGGGAACCATTAGGCTATATTGAATGGGGTAATACACTTGTGCTTTATTACTATATAAAGTCATCTTGGTACTTCTCAGTTAGTCAATCAATAATAACTTGTTAAAAAACTACTATGTGCCAGGTGTAATGGCAAGCAAAATAGGATTTTTTTGCTGTTTTTCTGGATTGAATTTTACCTATTCAAGTGCCTTTGAGCCTCACCTTTGTATAGAGTCTTTGATTACAAACAGTATACATTGTATTTCCCTTAATAGGCCTAAGGAAGTTTCAAGATTTTCCCTGCCCCTTAATAGGCTGAATGTAAACACATGGGAGCCCACAGTGGGAGGAACTAGTAAAAAGGTGGAACAAGGAAGTAGAAGATAAGAGGAAGACCAGAGCTGGGAACAGATAGAACTGAGAGAGAGAATATTTTTGATGTCGGCACTCTGTCTATTGATCTGTGTTATTTTCTCAGACAGAAATCTTGTCTGTTGATCTGTGTTGATTTCTCAGACAAAAGCCCTGTCTGTTGTTCTGTACTGATTTCTCAGAATGAAAGTGAATTGAGATGATAGTGCTGGCAATGTGTGTAAATATTGTTGTAGGCATGTTGAACTTTGTTTTCCTAGAAACATAAACTGCAAAGAGCTTGAAGTGGAGCAAACCCCATTAGCTGAGATAAGGAACAGGAGCAGAGAGCTTCGTATGTGTGAATCCAGGTAAGAACTGGGAGCCATCAGTTTGTGGATGACGAGTCATGGAGTTTGTAAGCCAACCTTGAATCAAGACGAAAGAGCACTTTATTTTGGATACTTTGTATTGACTGATGTGATTTGTAAGTTACTGTGACCTAGGAGAGGATGGTGTTTGTACTTTCTGCTACCCCTTAAGAGTAATTGGTTGAAGGATGATTGGAAGCCAGCCTCTAATCAAGATGAAAGTGGATTTTACTTGGATACTCTGTATTGATTGAGGAGATTGTAACTTACTGTGACTTAGGGATAGATGGTGTTTGTATGTTGGTATTTTCTGCTACCCCTTAAAGATGGCATAAGATATACTGAATGATATATATTTAAGACTATGTTGCCACTTTAGTAAAAAGTTGTTATATTATGTTGTTGCAAATGATATGCTTTAGTTTCTTGAATGTTATGCTTTAGTTTATTGCTGAATAAAAAGAGAGTTCATTATATGATGTGATTAGACCCTTAAAGTTATTCACAGCAGCAGTCCTCAGGAGAGCTGCTGTGACTGTATTTACACCAGGGGGTGTGGGGTGTCAAGGAGGACTAATACCTCTGATGTGAGAGCTGCTTTCCACCTTTGGTATCCACCTGATTCACATAACTCTCACGTGTAGCTCCAAGAAGCTACATGCATGCACAGTGGCCACACTACAGTAAACCATTTCAGCAGACAGGCTAAACCATGTCAAGGGGGTGTGAAGACTTCCCCTGGTAGAATGGAAGAAAGAGAACAATTTTATATCAACCATACTATTTTACCATTTTTACTTACCTAAAAGTCCTGTGGCAATAGGCTAGTGATGAAGTAGCAGGTGCAAATTCACAAAGAGCTGTGATCACAACCCTGCACACATGTGGCCCAGACTGTAGGGACATCTTCTCACTGGAAGCAGCAGTGGGTTTCACCAGCCCCCTGGGCATCAGACTTTTTTGAATGACTGCACTGCTCACCTTTCAACATGAGGAAGGGGCTAGAAAAGATGCCCTAAAAACTGTCTGCTTCCTCAAACCCTGGTGTTGTACCAAGGCAGATGGGGATCCCACCCTGGGTTAAAAAAAAAGCACAAAACCTTTTGCAAAGATGATTCCATCCACCATCAGTACGTGGAATGTGTGCCCTCTTATGGAAAATATGATATCCAGTAAACCTAAAAAATGAACAGCTCTTATTGTGAGAGAACTCTGCAGGTATCACATTCAAGTAGCATACCTTAGTGAAACAAGGGTGGCAAATGATGGCCACATTATCAAAGTTGAAGCTGGATACATGTTTTCTGGAGTGGCTCCAGTGATAGGGACTGCTGTGAAGCTCAAGTAGGTTTGACAATCACAACTTATCTAGTCAACAAACTTATATGCCTCTCAAAAGAAGTGAATGACAGACTTATGGCAATGTGATTGCCACTTGCAGGAAAATACCACCCCACCATCATCAGTGTGTAGATTCCTGCCATGATAAACTATGATGAGATCAAAGAAAAAAATTTATGAAGTTCTGGAGATCTTCATTATCGAAGTGCCAAAAGAGGGCAAGCTTATAATTTTGGGTGATTTTAATGGCAGAGTGGGAAACAATGGCACAAGACATTCCAAAATGGAGCACCCACATTAAAGAAGGTGTTGTACTCTATAAAGAAAGTAGAATCACAATAGCTCAAAAGAAATGTGAGATGAACAAATTTAGAAACATCTTCACTCCAAATGTTCATGAGGACTATTTGTGCTTAACCTGTGGTAGAGCCTTTTGAGCTCACATTGGTTTGATCAGCAACAGTTCAACACACTATACTTTGACCCCAACATAGTGATATAATTTTGGTTATCTTCAAGAACAAAGGAAAACAACCGACCAACCAACAAAACATGTGCCAGATACTATGTTAAGCCTGGAAATACAAAGAAAGATAGACAAGTGTTCCTGTTTTCATTGAGACTGCTTATGGCCTAATGGATTAAATTAAGAATGAGAAGATTCAGGAAGATCAAATAAGAATGTAGCAAATACAACCTAACTCTTTCTCCAGAGCCAGGGTGGTAATAACCATGGCACTGCCATATTGAATAAGCTCAACTGGGGAGTAGGCTGCAACAATCTCAGCAGCAGAAGCAGAAGCTTCTGAAGCTCTTACTGCAGAGACAGTAAAGGGAATCAGACAAATGGTCAAAAAGAGATTACAGGGGACCCTTTTCTGGCACTGATTGCTAACTATTGCTCATAAGTAGGTCTGGTTCACAGTTTCAAGGCAGAGAAGACCATTAGTTTTGGTCACAAGGGAGCAGGGGCCCTGGGTGCAGTTCCAAGGCCAGGAAGAGTACTAGGAATTCTGGCTGTAGTGGGCCAGGGTAAAGACCATCGCACAGAAAAGGAGAGCAGTGACCACACCTCCCACTGAACCACAACACCTTGAAGATACCAAAAACTTGCAGACCCCAAGAAGTAGCTCTGAAAACAGCAGTGCACATGTGTATAGACCTCCCTCTCCCCCCCCCCCCCACAACACACACACAACTTGAAGCTTGGGACAGTGCCTCCCTGCACCATGATGATCAGAGACCAACTTTACCATAAAGTTCACAATCAAGAAATAGTCTGGAAAAAAATGAGCAAATAATAATAAAAAAAAACTTGACCATTAAAAAAAAAGCTAATATGGAGGCAGGGAAAACAAAGACATAAAATCAGAAGAAGATGAAAATATGAAAATATCAACAAGAAGAGCTTCAAAGAAAAATGCTAATTGGACCCAAGTCCAACAAAAATTCCTAGAAGAGATAAAGAAATAGAAAAGAGTGATAAAGGAAAATAATAGGAAGAATGAGAGTGATGCAAGAAAATTATGAAAAGAGAATTAACAGCTCGGTAAAAGGCACAACAGTTACAGAAGAGAACATTTGAAAAAAACAGAATTGCCATAATGGTTTAAAAAAAAGGCCCCAAAATTCACTAAAAAAACAAAAACAAACAAACAAATAAAAACCTCCTTAAAAAGAATAATAGGCCAAAGGGGAGAGGAGGTGCAAAACTTTACTGAAGAAAATAGTTCCTTTAAAATTAGAATTGGGTTTAAAAAATGTTTGGATGTTTTGCTGGGGCAGCTAGGTGGCACAGTGAATAGAGTAGTGGTCCTGGAGTCAGGAGGACCTGACTTCAAATCTGGCTTCAGAAACAAACAAACAAAAACAACCTCAGAAAAAAATCCAAAAAAACAAAAAACAGATATGTTTTGGTTTACTGAGCAGGCATTCTAAATTGGAGCCCCAGGGAGAAATTAAATTTTTATTGTGGTTATCTCTCTTTAGCATACTGTTTTATCAGTTTTTTAAATTATTATTTCTACTTAACAGTGTTATATTTTTCCCAATTACATGTAAAGATAGTTTTCATTATTCACTTTATAAAATTTTGTGTTCCAAATATTTTTCTCCTTCCCTACCCTCGCCCTTCCACAATACAGCATGTAATCTGATATAGGCTAAACAGGTACAATCCTATTAGACATTCAGTAGCATGTTGATGTCATTCTCTTCTGGATTTTGATATCTAATGCCAGTGAGATATTGTGTTCTTCCTAAAAGAAACTGCTCCCACTTGGGGGTCTGTTCTTCTACTGATCACCAGTACAGAATCCAAAGACTAATTATCTCAAGACAATAATGGTATATATTAATGTCAATTCTTTTTAGCTATTTGACAATAGGGAGAAGTTTAAAATTTACTCGAAATTTTGTCAATTCAGGATTGAAATACATTACAGTCTTTTTAAAGAATGATGAGATTTTTTTTCACCTTAAATCTGTCATTTCATTAAACTTTTAGGAGTGCAAAAGAGAATTTTTGAAAGATAAATTTAAAATAAATGGTTAAATTGTGAAAAACAGAATAAGTAAGTTGAAGCTAATGAATCCATGAAACATCAAGAAATAATAAAACAAAGAAAAAAGAATGGAAAAATTAGAAAAAAATGTGAAATTTTTCATTGAATAAACAACTGACCTGGAAAACAGAGGAAGGACAGATAATTTAAGAATTAATGGACTACAAGAGGACTATGATCAAAAGGAGGTTGTATATTATATTTATGGAAATTACCAAAGAAAACTGCCTGATATTTTAGATCCAGAAAGTTAAAAAGAAATTGAAAGAATCCACCAATTACCACCTAAAAGAGAAATCAAAATAAAAACCCTCAGGCATATATTATAGCAACATTCTAGAACTCCTAGGTTAGGGAGAAAAAGTTACAAACATCAAGAAATAAACAATTCAAATGTCATGGAGTCACGGTCAGATTAACACAAGATTTAGCAACTTCCATGACAAAGAAGCAGAGAGAGAATAGAACACAATACTTCAGGAGGCAAAGGAGCTAGGATTACAACCAAGAACAATCTACCCAGTAAAACTGAGTATAACCTTTCTGGGGAAAAACTGGATATTTAATGAAATAGAAGACTTTCAAGTACTGCTGACAAAAAGACCATTGCTCAATAGATAATTTGACATTCAAACACAAGACTCAAGAAACACATAAAAAGGTAAAGATGAGAGAGTACTCATCAGGGTCTCAATAAAGTTAACCTGTTTATATTCCTATGTGGGCAGATGATACAGGTAACTCCTAAGAACTTTATCATTATTGGGGCAGTTAGAAGAAGTCTACATAGACAGAGGACACGAATGTGAATCAGTTATGTTCTGATTTTCTCTAAATTTACAAATAAATAAAATGAATGGGTTAGAAAGAAGAATGCACTTGGAGCAGGAGAAGGTAGAGGTAGAATGGGGAAATTTTTCCTGCACAAAAGAGTTTTATAAGGATGAGTTCTTACAGAGTGTGTGAGGGGGAAATATGGGGATGGATGGTAGGCAATGCTTGAATGTCACTCAGAATTGGTTCAATAAAGGAAGAAGAATATATATACACACTCAGTTGGTATAGAAATCTATCTTATCCAACAGGAAAATAGGAGGCAAAGGGGATAAGACATAAGGGGCAGGAGATAAATCTTTCAGAATGTATATAAGATCACTAAGGAAGAGAGTATAGAGAAAAAAATGGAGGGAATCTCCTTGGAATAAATCTGCAGTTAGTAGATATGAAATGGATGATGATGAATCAACAAAGATATTGACAGGTAAAAGGAGAACTAGGAGAGAATATTTCCATGGAAATCCAGAGAGGAGAGAGTGTTCATGAGTGAAGGTAATTGACAGAATTGAAGCCTAAAGAGAGGTCAAGAAGTTTAAAAAACTATAAGATAGTTAAGAGATTGTTGGTAATTTTGGAGGAAGCACTTTCAGTTGTGATCATGTCTGAGACCTAATGGCAGATGATTAGGAAGGGAGTGAGAAAGAGAGAGGAGAGGAAGTAGAGGCACTGAGAGAAGGCTTTTTCAAGGAGTCATAAGAATGAAATTAACCAAGTTGAGCTAAAACTAGAGTAAAATCAAAGTCTAAGTGTTTCAGTTCACACATAGTTCAGGGGCTTTAGGGCTAAGAATCACAGAATGTTGTTGTGCTGTGGTTTGTCCTTCATTCTCAAAGAAAACCATGACATAAGGGAGATGATGGCATGACTTGCAATTGACTTTGATTTGAGTGAGGAAGGGCTGTGCAAAGTCACCAGTCTCACTTTCTCTTCTAGAGCCATCTGGGTCCAGTGGCCAGGTATTCATTAGGATGACTGGAGATGGTTCAGGAGGCAGTGACCATTTTAAGATAAGGTATTTTCAAGTTCTCAATTTGAGTGAGGCAACACATATTCAGTGGGCTTCTTTAAGAAGTAAGTCAAAGGATGACCTCTTTAATAAAAAACAAAAATCAAACTGGGAGGAGAAGATCCTCAGGATTGCTGGCCAAAAGAGAAACAGTTGCTATTTACATTCACTCTGAGCCAGAAGGGCCCCAAAATTTAACATGAAGTGGTGCTTTCACAGGGACCTATTGTCCAATCTATGAGATCCAGAGTGAATTGAGTTTAGGGCTTGTTCTTTGAGAAATAAAGTTAGGGCTAAAAAGTACCTTAGAAGCATAGAACTTATAATATCAGATATGAAAAGCCCTTATAATAATAAAATGTCAGAGCTGAAAGTGGCATAGGCATTATAGAAGCACAAAATGTGAGAAGTAAATGGGGCTTTGGAGATTTTCTAGTTTGATCTTCTCAATTTACAGATTAAGTAAAGGAAGACTAAAGAAGTTAGATGATTCATTGTCATTGATTTGGTAGAAGTTAATGTCTCTTTCCTTTTTTCTTCTTTTAAACCAGGACTGAAACTAAGTTTTGAGATTTGACTGAACTTTAAAACACAGCCACCTTATTTTCCAAGTTTGTGCATTGGTGGATTAAGGAAGAAGGCACTATTTCTGCCAAAGAGGAGATGCTATTAAGAAATGCTTAAAGCTCTACAAGAGAAGGGAAAAACTAGTTGACACAATGGAGAGAATACTGGGCTTGGACTAAGGAAGGCTCATCTTCATGAGTTTAAATCTAATTTCAGACATTTACTAGCTGTGTGACCCTGGGCAAGTCACTTAATCCTGTTTGCCTCAATGCCTCTTCCAAAGTGAACTGGAGAAGGAAATGGAAAATCATTCCATTCTCTTTATCAAGAAAACCCTAAAATGGTGTCATGAAGGGTTGGACACCACTGAAATGACTCAACAACAACAAATACCAGAAAAGAGCACAAGATTAAGGGTGAAAAGGAGGATTTGAATCCTTAAGCTTCTGCTTATGGACTATGTGACATTGTGCAAATTATGTCACCCATTTGTGCATCAATTTTCCATCTGTAAATGAGTGGGGTGGAGTGGATGGTCTCTAAGATCTCTTCCAGATCTAACTGTTATATTCATCTGATACTACAATATAATAACCTATCATAAGAAGACATTATTGGCAATGTAAATTAAAATTAAAAATTGTAGAAATATTTAATGTGCCACGACAATAAGAACTGTTATAAATATTTTTGCACATGTGGGTTCTTGCCCATTTTTCATGATCTTTTTTTGGATACAGACTTGGTAGTGGTATTGCTGGATCACAGGAGATGCACAGTTTCATAGCCTTTTGGGTACAGTTCCTGCTCTCTAGAATGGTTGGATTAGTTCAGAACTCTACCGACAAGACATTAGTGTTCCAATTTCCCACATTTTCTCCAATATTTATAGCATTCCCATTTTGTTTTATTAGTCAGTCTGATAGTTGTGATGTTATTCCTAGGCTTTTTAACATTTTTAAAATATCATTGAATAACAAATATCCATTCAGATCAGTTCAAATATTTCTTTATTTTTCATTTTTCAAATGCTTTATTAACTTCTGATTTACATCATTCATTTCCTCCAGATTTTGAGTTATAAATTTTCTCCCCGTTTTTCCCCTACACACCACCCCAAAATAGCAGTCCCACAGAATATTCCATCCTACAATCTGCTCCCTCCCATATGTTCTCCCATACCCACTTTGACTTTTCCATTAAGGCATGATGGATCTCTATGCCCCAGTGCCTGTATATCTTATTTCCGAATTACATGTAAAATAGTATTAATAATAGTACACACACACACACACACACACACACACACACACACACACATATATATATATATATATATATATATATATATATATAAAATTTGATTCAAAACTTCGAATTCCAGATTCATTCTCTTCCTCCCTTGTCACCACCCTTACTGGAAAGATAAACAATTTAGTATAGGTTGTACATGTGTTCTATTCTCTACTTTGATTCTGACCCTTTTCAAAAGTGGGTGCTTCCAACTTCCCTCCCCGCCCCATCCTGCCCTCCCTTCCATTATCCCCCCTCATCCCCTTCCCCCCTACACTTCTGTAGGGTGAGAAACCCTATTTAATGTGTATGTCATTCCCTCCCGAACCAAATTCAATGACAATAACTTTGACCCATTCCCTTTTGCCTTCCTATTCTTCCCCTCCATTGTAACCATTTTTCCTTGCCTCTTCTGTGTGAGATAGTTTACCCCATTCTGTCTCTCCCCATTTCCTCTCATTACATTCCTATCTCACCTCTTAATTTCACCTTTTAAGTATCATCCCCTTCTATTAAATTGGTCCTGTGCCCTCTATCTATGTAGACCTATAAACATATATACACATATTCACATATGTATTCATATGCCCATATACCATTGGATACAGACATATATATATATATATATATATATATATATTTCCAATTCCCTTCAACTATTTTCATACTATGAAAAGTTTCATCAGTTGCAATTATTGTTTTTCCATGTAGGAATGTTAATAATTCAACTTTGATAAGTTCCTTATTTCTTTTCCCTGTTTACCTACTCATGCTTCTCTTGCTTCTTGTATCTGAATGTCAAAATTTGTATTCAACTCTGTTTTTTTTTCATTAAGAATGCTTGAAAGTCCTCTATTCCACTGAATGACCATATTTTCTCCTGAGACATGATACTTACTTCTGCTGGGTAGGTGACTCTTGGTTTTAATCCTAGCTCCTTTGACCTCTGGAATATCACATTCTAAACCCTTTGATCCCTCAGTGTAGAAGCTGCCAGATGCTGAGTTATCCTGATTGTGTTTCCACAATATTCAAATTGTTTCTTCCTCGCTGAGTGTAATATTCTCTCCTTGATTTGGGAATTTTGGAACCTGGCAGTAATATTCCTAGGAGTTTTCTTTTTGGGATCTTTTTCAGGAAGTAATTGGTGGATTCTTTCAACCTCTATTTTGACCTCTGGTTCTAAAACATCAGGGCAGTTTTCCTTGAGAATTTCTTGGAGGATGAAATCTAGGTTCTTTCTTTGATCATGGCTTTCAGGTAGTCGAATAATTTTTAAGTTATCTATCCTGGATCTACTTTCCCAGTCAGTGGTTTTTCTATTGAGATATTTCACATTGCCTTCTATTGTTTCATTTATTTGCATCTGTTTAACAGCATCTTGATTTCTCATGAAGTCATTAGCTTCCATTTGCTCCAATCTAATTCTGAACCAATGATTCTCCTCAGTGAGCTTTTAAGATTCTTTTTTCCATCTGGCAAATTCAGCTTTTTAAGGCATTCTTCTCCTCATTGCCTTTTTGAGCCTCTTTTGCCATTTGAGTTAGTCTATTTTTTAAGGTGTTATTTTCCTCAGTCAGGCTGTTGACTCTCATTTCATAATTTTCTTGCATTGTTCTCATTTCTCTTCCCAATTTTTCCTCCATTTCTCTTAACTACTTCTTAAGGTCCTCTATGGCCTGTAACCAGCTCATATTTTTCTTGGAAGCTGTTGGTGTAGGAGTTCTGATTTCACTGTTTTCCTCCTGTTCCATGCTTTGATACTTTTTGTCCCCAAAATAGGAGTCTAATATTGCATTGCTTTGCTTGGTTTGCTCCTTTTGCCTGGTCATTTTGCAACTCAATTACTTGACTTTTGGGCTTTTTACCACAGTAGGACTCTGCCACCAGACAGGGGAGCTTTGTTCCAAATGCTATGGTTTTCTCAGCTGCCAGAGGTATTAGTTGTGTGCCCTCTCTGAAGCCTCCATACAATCTGGCAAGCTGGTCACACAACCCAGGACCTCCACCCTAGACCACAATCCAGATCCAAGCAGGTTAAAGCAAGGGCAATTACTCCTCGGACTGGTTGCTTGGTACCCCTACACTCTGCAAGTCAGCAGTGGAACATGCCATGTGGAGTTGGCTGCCCTGCAGCCCTCAGTAGTTTCTTGCCCCAGGGGCAAAAGCTGATGCACTCCAAACTACTGGGTCCCAAAGTCCATAGTGCACTGACCTCTCACTTTGTCGTTAGCATCTATGTGTTGATAATTTTCGACTGACACAGCTGCTGGTGATCTGGAGTCCCTCTACCTGGCAGTGATTGGTCAGGTCTGCCCTGGGGCTAAAACCTCAGTGTGGGGCTGAGCTGGCCAATTCCTGTTGGCCTGCCGGGCTGTCTTCAGGGGGAGGTTAGCTTCTCTGGGTCATTTTGTGGGTTCTGTAGCATTAAAGTTTATTCAGAGTCCCCTTTTACATAGATTGGAGGTGGTGGGAGCCAGAGTCACACAGAGGTCATGTTTCTACTCTGCCATCTTGACTCTGCCCACAAGTATTTCTTGAATACATAATTTGTAAAGGGCACAGTAGGTGCTGTCCTTGGAATTACATAGACAAAAATATTTTCTGTCTTAAAAGAACTTGTCTTCTAGGAGAGGGAGGCAGGTACATGAAATAAAAGTAAAGAAAATATTCAAAGAGAAATATAAAGTATTTTTGTTGTTTGTGTAGCACACTAGGGAACTTAGAAAACACCTCTTGTGTAAGGTAGCAACTGAACTGTCCTTTGAAGGAAGTTAGGGGTTTTATAAAATCAAGTAAGAAAAGGAGAACATGGGGGTGAGCTTGCACAAAGGCAAAAAGTTGGAAGACAGATTTCTATTTGCAAGTAGATGATCTTGATTAGAAGGATGCATGAATGTTATGAGAGTCAGGAAAGATGGAAAGGTTGGAGCTATATTTTGGAGGGCTTTAAATGCTGAACAAAGGAGTTTTTATGTTAGAAACAATAAGAAGCCACCAAAGCTTTTTGGCCATATTATATTTTTAACTCTACACTTTAAGAATATCACTTGTGGGAGATGTGTGGAGGATAGATTGGTGAGGGAAAAAAACCAACTAGATACAAGTAGATTAATTAAAAAGCTATTTCTTTAGTTGGGAAGAAAAGTTTTTATGGTAATGGTTGTGTGAATATAGATAAGGTGGACTGCTTTGAGAGATCTGGGGGAAGCATCAATAAGATGATAAAGATTCTAGCTATCATTTCTGTAATGCTTTAAGATTTGTAAAGCACTTTACCACCATCACACTAACCTTGGGAGTTAGGTGCTATTATTACTTCCATTTTATAGATGAGGAAAATGAGACAGAGTTTAAGTGACTTGTCTAGGGAGTTGACAACTGATTACTTATAAATAATGAGTGAGAATATAATGGCAATGTAAGTCGTGAGAAATGTTGAATTTTGAGAAGAAGATGATTTCTTTTTTGGACACACTCACTTTGCAATATCATATTGCCTATGTGCAGTTGGCATATTTTAATTCAGAAATATATCTGTATGTTTATAAATCTGGGAGTTATCTCCATAATGGTCACAACTGAACCCATTGGAAGTGCTGAGATTATTGAGAAAGAGTGACAATGTGGAGAAATAAGAGGTTCCAGGAGAGATCTTTGGTGCTCACTCATGCAAAGGAAGTGGGAAAGTGCAAAATGATCTATTAAAGAATACTGAGAAGGAATAAGATAAGTAGGGACAGAACTAGACCAGCACAGTGCCATAATAAATCAGAGAGAAGAATGTACCTGTGAGAGAATGGTTAACAGTGTCAAAAATGTAGAGATAATTAAGGAGCATGAGGCCTGGAAAAAGATCATTGCAGTTAGGAGATCATTGAAAACTTTGTAGAGAAAAATTTCTGTTGATTAGTAGAATGGAAAACTAGATTGCAAAGGACAAAGGAGTGTTGGATAGGGAAAAGAGAGAAAGTAGAGGTAATGAATATAGAAAATTTTTCTTCCCTTCACTCCCCCCCAAGAGTTTAACAATGTAAGGGAGAAGAAATATAAAATGACAACTTGAGGAGATGGCATAGTCAGGTGAATGGATGAGTTTGGGACATTTTTGTAGCAGTCCAGGAAGGAATCAATGGATAGTCACACATTCAAATTAAAAATTTAAGCATGCTATAATGGTGGGCTGAAGCTAATAATATGAATAAATGTAAACTGCATTTGAATTCAGAAAAATAAATTGTATAAGGATGTGGTAGTGATAGCATAACTTGAAAACTTTCATGTAGACAAAAAAGAAATCTTATGAAATCAACTCTAATCTAGTTATTACCTTGAATGGAAAGTTGGAGCAGGTGACTTCGAAGTTACCTACCAATTCAATGATTTTGTGATTTTGCTCTTCAGAATATTATCCTAGCATTCTATGATTCCATTTTAGCAAGATTCTAAAATTCTAAGATTCAATTGTTGGAATATTATTTTACAATCCTGACGAGTTATTATTCTAAGATTTTTGTGATCCTATTATTTTAGAGAGTTGTTGTTTTAGGGGGTGGTTAGGTGGTGCAGTGAGTAAAGCGCTGGCCCTGGAGTCAGGAGGACCTGAGTTAGGTTCCGGCCTCAAACACTTCACACCCCCACACAAAAAACTAGCCCTGTAACCTTGGGCAAGTTACTCAACCGCAATTGCCCTCCAAAAGGAAAAAAAAAAAAGAATTGTTTTAGGGAGGACTGGCAATATATAGATGCAAGCTATTTATATCTACATCTATATCTATCTATCTATCTATCTATCTATCTATCTATCTATCTATCTATCTATCATTTATTTATTTATTTTTTGCTTTTTGGAGGGCAACTGGGGTTAGGTGACTTGCCCAAGGTCACATGGCTATTTTTTGTGATAAGTGTCTGAGGCCGGATCCAAACCCAGGTCCTCCTGACTCCAGAGCCAGTGCTCTATTCACTGTGCCACCTAGCCACCCCCTCTATCTATCTATCTATCTATCTATCTATCTATCTATCTATCTATCTA
>NW_027186442.1:3912266-3948151 GCF_028583685.1 Petaurus breviceps papuanus | reverse complement strand
CTATCTATCTATCTATCTATCTATCTATCTATCTATCTATCTATCTACATACATACATACATACATACCCAACTATCTATTTATCATTACTAGGTCCCTCACAATAGTTTTATGATAGACAAAATAGTGTTTATACTGTTGTAACTGACTGTTTGGGGGTAAGATAAGATTTTTCCCACAGGAGCAAAATGTGTTGACAAATGACACCATGGCAGTCAAAAGCTACCATGTAGTTTTTCTTCTTTATAAACTAGATGTTAAGAAGCAAAATCCAAATCAGAAAATATATTTTAAAAATCTCCTCTTATATCCCTTGAGCTAACTATTAACCAAGAGAACTTATTTGATAACATAATGGACCTTAATTCTGAAGAGTAAATCCTATTACCCCCCAAGTACTGGGAAGAGGGGAGGGAGGTATGTGGTCAAAAGAGGAAGATAAACAGCAGGGTAGCTCTGAGCCTCTTGGTCTCTTTGATCGCCAAATCTAACTCAACAAAAGAAAATCAAAACAACTAATCCCAATAGCACACATAAGTTTCTATCACTGAACTAAAGCAATTCCCAACTGGTTTAACAAGTTTTTAACCAAACAAATAAAATGTCAATAGTCATTGCCCATTAAAACCTCATCTTAGGGCCTCAGGGTCTCAGGGTTAGCCATGTAATTTATTTCTGTTGATGGTCAAATGGACTGAATACAGAGGTCAGTTTTGCTCTAACCTAATGACCTTTCCTTCCTTCATGCCCAGGAGTTATCTAGTTTTAAAACCCTTTTTGACACTTGACTTCACTATTCTCATGGGTTTCAGGACCTGATGCTTCTTTAGTCGAGTCATAGGGGTTTAAGAAAATTATGGATCCTCTGAATATTGCCATGTTTTGAGCTATTTCCTTCTTTCTTAGAAACATGATCAGATCTCCCCAATCTTAAAAAACAAACAGAAAGCAAAAAATCGCTTCTTTAGACTATGCTGTCTCATTGAACTCACATTCGATACCACCTGCTTTTCACTACCAAGTCTTAGAGAGAGCTATCTACACTTGGTATTTTAACTTTGTTAATCCTTTAAATTCAGATTTCTAATTCTACCACTTCAATGATGTTGATCTCTATAAGATAATCAATGATTTCTCAATTGCAAGTCTGGTGACCTTTTCTCAGGACACATACTTTTTGATCTGTCTGCTATTTTGATTTCATTTACTTTCCCTTTCCCTTGATACTCTCTCCCTTTGGCTTCTCTGAAAGTGCTCTGAATTCTGCTACTGACTGTCTAAATATAAACCGGATCACCCATTTCCTATTCTCCTTAGAAGGGATATACCCCAAGTTCCCATCTTGAGCTATTCTCTGCATTCTCCCTTCGTAATCTTTTCAGCCTTATTTTCTTCCACATCTCTATATAGGTTTTTAAATTTCACATTTTTTATGTTCTTCTTCAGAGCCTCTACATATTTTGAAAAGATCTTCCCCTTTGTCTTCTAAATTGTGTCCTGCTTTTAGTCTTTGTTTTTTTTCTGTTTGAACAATTGTGACTCATGAGCTGATTTCATTGCTAGTATCTTCTTTTAAAAGTTTTATTTTTCTTTAGAACTATCTTGTAGTTGTTTTTATTGTTGTTTATTAATCTTTGGGAGATTCATAAAATATTTTTATCAAGGATTTTTTCTGTTATAGCACACATTTATTCATTCTATTCTGTCCTCTTTTGAATTTTTATTCTTTTCCCTTTAGGACGTTATGTGCTTACCATTTCTTCTATTATGCTACCCTTCTCCTTCTAATTATTTTACATTTTCTTCCCATGGCTGAGAAGTATCTATTTCAGCCACCTCTTGTGGGATATGTGTGTATATGTGATTTCTAGCTGAATTACTTCCATGGAAGGACTGGATAGTTTGGATAGACTGGATTCTGATAGCCCAACTCTGAATCACAAGCTTTGGAGACTTTTTGCACTAATTGCATCATACATACAATATGGAACTGAGATGGCAACTCTAAATATTCATTTGCCCAATGTTATTTCAAGGTCTTCAAAAAAAACTTTGTGTATATTTTGTCTCTTTTCTTCTGGATTTAGCTTTAGTTATCACATCTCTGGAGTTTATGGCATTTTTAAAAATTATTTTGAGTGAGAGAATTTTATAGATAATAACTACAGATCCAGAAGAAGCACACGTCAAAGTACTGAGAAAATGACATATAGTTTAGAAATCACTAGGGAATAGTATGGGGGTCTGGTTCCAGGCAAAAAAAAGTCATATATCTAAGTTCAGGAACACTGGGGTCACAAATCAAGTTTCTTTTGCAAGGGGATCAGGAAGAAGAGGTAGATAACCAGAAAGCAGGCAGTATGATTTAAAATTGTCCAGGAAGTGGCATAGAGGCTAGGTTCCAGTCAATACAGATAAGGGATCATCTATTGGAACCCAGTGGCCCAGGGACAGAGCAATAAATCCACACACATACATATATGTGTATGTTTATAGATATTATCCACATAGATTTTATAGATATGGAGAGAGAGTGACAGAGAGATAGAGACAGACAGACAGAGAGAGAGAGAGAGCAATGGTATCTATCTTTGTGTATTACATTTGTTTACATATCAATAATCTTCTAGTGGAGCTATATGAACAAGATTCAGAGAAAAATGCAAAATTATGGTAAGAGAAACTGATCATCTTAGGACAATTGTCTCTAAAGTTTTTTGAGAGTCCACCTGATTGCTTAAAAAGGGGGGGGGGAAGAGCATGGATTCTTGAAGTATGTACATTTATTTAAAATAATACATACACATATGCATACATATATACACAAGTATTCCACACATACATATGTATTCTATCCTAATAATCGTGTACATTATAAAATTTACAAAATTAGAAATTATTTTAAAAGGATGTATAAAAGATAAAATAATATTTGATCTTAGAGTAAATAGGAAATCACTAGAGTTTATCGAGAAGAGAAGTCAGATGGTCAAACCTGCACTTCAGAAAATTCACTTTAGTAGCTGTTTGGAGGATGGATTAGTGAGAAGTGGGATTTGAGGCAGGGGGATAAATTAGATTAGGGAAAAAGGAAAAGAAGCTATATATTCTAAAATATTTATAGCAGCTCTCTTTGGGGTGGCAAAGAACTGGAAATTGTGGGTATGCCTGTCAATTGGGGGATGGCTGAATAAGTTGAGGTATATGATTTTGATGGAATACTACTGTGCTATAAGAAATGATGAGCTCGATGATCTGAGAAAGACACAGATAGACTTGCACACAATAATGAAGAGAGAAATGAGCAAAAACCAAGAGAACATGTTACTGTGCACACACACACTCACAAACATAATGGTAGCCATCTGTAGAGCAGGGTAGAGAGAGGGAAGAAAAACAGAAGAAAAAAGAAAGCTACATGATAACTTCATTATATATTTAAAAGCAATAGCAAGTTGTGTATAATAGATTTGCAGTTTAATGTACAATAATCTTTTTTTTCTATTCTACTATGTTATGATGTTATGTAAATGCTTGTTTTATTTCTTAAATTCAAAATAAAATAAATAATTTTTAAAAGTTTATTATAATTTACGAGACAAAAGGTGAAAAGGAGAAAAACTAAGATGTTGGCTGTATGAATAAAGAGAAATTGACAGATATGAGAGTTATTGAGGTTAAAAGATAAGACATGGCATAGATTGAATATATGGGGTGAGAGAGAGATTGAAGAGTCAAAGATCACTCCTAGGTTGTGAACTAGGTGATTGAAAGGATAGTGGCATCCTTAACACCAATACAGAAGTTAAGAAGAGGAGTGCATGGTGATGATTTAATAAGATCCATAATTTTGTAAATATCTGTCTATCCCTATTTATCTGGGCTTCCTCATTCAGGCCTTAAAATAATTAAAAGGAAGAAGGCAGAGTTCTTAGTCCTTGGGCACTGCCTCTTTGAGGTGAAATGTCACAATTTTTGCATAAGTTCTTATACTTTTTGTTTCAAAAACTCTTTTGGAATTTTTCAAATATTTGAAAAGTTGGTTGATACTATTTTATAGTTTAGCATACTGGAAAGAAGATGTGAATTTCGCATTTCTAGTAAATATGGAATGGGAAAATTATAGGGCTGGTCTTGAGTAGGGCTGCATCAGTGATTTCTATGTAACATTCAACAATGATTTTTGAGGCTACTGCAATGAATATTTAAAAGATATATTTAAAAATGCAGAACTCTTAACTTAAGCACTTATTTAATAGACTGCCCTTCTGAAAAATCACTTGGGGAATGGGATAGAAAGGGGGGGAAGAAAATCTATTGTAAATCAATAGAAACATAAATGTTTTTTCTTCAGGGTAAAGAATAGTTATGTAGGGTTGAAGTGGGAAGAATAAGCATTCTTATCTTGAGTTACATACCAGCTGATTTGTGGAATAACACTACGTTTATACCTTATATCCTTTATACCTTGTCATTTCTATCTCTATTTTTTCTGAATTTTGTTTTATCTTATTCTCTCATTCTCTGTTCTTCTGAGTTAGTTCTCAGGTTTCTTGTCTTTCTGAACTATTATTTATGAAGACTTTCCTCTTAGCAGGGGATGGAGGAGAGGGACATTTATGCAGTGCACTATGTTTTGTTCTTAAATCAATCACAGAATAATAAACCCCAAATTATTCCAAGTGATTCATTTAACATTTTCAGAAAGAAAATACAACTTGAACTTTATAAGTACATTTTTCAAAAAGGTCAATGGGAATGTCCACCACTAATGTATTACCATCATATAAAATAATGATGTATTAAGAAATGGTACTACTTGGAGCTTGTTAAATAGGTTGGCCGAGGCCTCTAAAATAACTTCACTGTAATTTGGTTTCATTTGTCTTGCAGTCATATGCAAATAGTATGATATATATAGCTAGCGAGATATATATGTGTGTATATATATATGCATGTGTATATGCATGTGTGTATATATTGCTATATACATGCACACATACACACATATAGATATAGATAGATAGATTGATAGATAGATAGATAGATATAAATACATATATACATATATATATATCAGCTAGGTGGTAGAGTGCCAGCCCTAGAGTCAGGAAGACTCTTTTTCCTGAGTTCAAATCTGTCTTTACTCACTTATTGGCTTTGTGACCCTGAGCAAGTTAAATAATCCTGTTTGCTTTAGTTCCTCAAATGTAAAATGAGTTGGAAAAGGAAATGTCAAACCACTTTGGTATTTTTGCCAAGAAAACCCCAAATGGAGTCCTGAAGAATTGGGCATTACTGAAAAGACTGAACAATGATAGATGGATAGCTAGCTAGCTAGCTACCTAGATACAGATAGGTAAACGGATGATAGTTACACATACACATATGTGCATATACATGCATACTATATATACATACATATATACACACATATAAATGTATGTATGTGTATGTGTGTGTGTGTGTATGTAGTTTGTCTCTTTCAGGGCCCAAGTTAGACCCAAATCTGAAGTGACAAATACTGCTGAAGTAGGGAGACTTTTAAAAAGACCGCTACTTTTGACAGAATTTATGAGATTCCTTTTCTTAGCATTATTTAGGATACCTGCATTATAATAATGCTATTATTGTTGTTTGATCCTTTTCCAGTCACTTGTCACTTCCATTTGGAGTTTTCTTGTCAAAGATACTTGAGTGGTTTGTCATTTTACAGAAGAGGAAACTGAGGCAAACAGGGTTAAGTGACTTTTCCAGAGCCACACAGTTAGTAAGTGTTTGAGGCCAGATTTGAATTCAGGGAGATGAATCTTCCCGACTCTGGGTCCAGTGCTTTCTATCCACTGCACCACTTAGCTTTCCCAGCTGTTATAAAAACTGACATTTGCATAGTATACTGGGATTGACAACGTGTCTTCACATATATTTTCTCATTGGATTCTTCCTCATCGACTGAGGAAGTCAGAAGGAGGAAGAATGGATTTTGAGAATAGTGTACTATAAGTATAATGAAAATTGACACATTGGCTTTGGAGTCAGAGGACCTTTGTTCAAATCCCACTCTTGGTACTTATCTCTTGTGAGATCTTAACCCCCAAATTATTGCAAAGTGATTCATTAACATTTTAAAAAGAAAAGACAACTTGAGCTTCACAAATTCATTTTTTTTCCACAAATGTCAGTGGGAATCACAACCACTAAGACATAACCAACATACCAAATACATATATATGCAAAAAATTAAAATAAAACGTGCCTTTAAAGTGAAAGTTATATTTTCTTTGTAAAATATTAAATTAATTACTTGAAATAATTTGAGATTCATGATTTTATGACAACTTAAGACCCAAATACAGGGCAAGGCATGAATTTCCTCAAATGCTAAAAACTGGAGTCTTTTAAAATAGTAGCCTGGACAGATATTTAAATTTAACATCAATGTTAAAATTAATGTACTCCTTACCCTTAATTTCAGCTCAACTATTGTAAAATGAGAGGATGTTGGGCTAACACTGAAACTTCTACCACAGTTACTGGAGATCCTGACATCCTCCCTACAAAGCCTCTGAGTAGTTCTTTGCTTTCTTCTTCACTTTTATGTTGAGAATGAAGGATTGTGTCCCTTCAGACTTAGACATATTCACAGCCTGTTTAAGCTCTGATCCATAGTTCCTTGAAGATTCTTGCCCTTACTTATGGGCATCTATCTCCAGCATCCAAACAAATAATTCCTTAATCAAAGGAGTGCTGCACAAAGATAAAATCAAAACAATTCTTGTCATCAAGGAGCTTATATTCTACTTGGAAAAAGCATCCTCTATTTCTCTCTGTCTCTGTCTCTATCTCTCTGTCTCTGTGTCTCTCTGTCTGTCTGTCTCTCCTCCTCCTCCTCTGTCTGTCCGTATCCCCATGTGAGTAGGGATCTTATCTGCTAGGAAGTTCTTAGCTGAGTATTCTATGTATATCTTGAGAGTAGAAAATTAACAAATGTTGATTTCCATTAGATTGTGAGCTCCTTGCTTTTTTCTTGCCTACTGTTAGCACAGTGTTTGGCACATACTGGGCACTTTTTAAATGTTGATTGATTGAATAAACTGAATTACTAACAGGCCAATTGTTTGCTTTATCAATTTGTAGTTCCATCTTAGATGGGTTGAGGGATTGCTAAGAGAATACAAATGTGAAAGGAGAGGGAAATATCAAAGGTAGTCAGTAACCAAGGGCTGCCAAAAGTATATGAGAATTTTTCAGTGGAGCTGTTGATCTTAGGTGATGGCTTTACACCTGAGTGTGAATGGCTTACTGTGTGCCCATGTTTACTACTTGACACAACACCATTTTTTATCCCCAAAAGCCAATTCTAAGTCAAATCATTTTAATTAAGTAACAAAGCTGGTTGTTATGGTAACAATGCTACTAATCTGTTACAGTACATACCCTGTACAGTTGACCTGTTGCCTGGCAACAACTGATAGGCTGGAGAAAGAATGATGACAAATTTTATCTGGCACAGTTGTGATTCAGTCATGAATTAGGGCCTTATACATTAGGGGTAGTTCTCAATAGACTATCCCATGATTTTGAAATAACATTATTTGAAACAGCCTAAATGTGACAAAATTGTTTTATGTGATTTAATACACCTAGTCATATAAGTTAAAGATATGTTTACTTTATTCTCACTGCCAATGGATTCTCCATTTCATAGGGTGACTTGCAGTTTTGTTAAGGCTCAGTGTCCCCCAAAATTTAGTTCTTTCATTTTTTTATAAACTACATATTTACAAGAATACACTACATGGATGAAGTATAAATTAGTTCAATGGCCTATGTTTAGTTCATTCACAATTATCAGAGTACAATATTTCTGTTGCATAGAGTAGGGGAGGGCCTCCTCTCTGCAGAGGCAGTGGTGGTTCTGGTCATTACTTACTTGTAATTACCTAATAAAATTCCATTTACTTTCATTTGAAAAAATAATCGACTTTCCGTGTTTCAAAGGGCTCTCTCACATTATATGTATCCACAAAATTTTAAAACTGAATCACTCAGAAACGGATTGAAATAATGGACTCAGTATTTCTTCTTCATCATAAATTGGTTGGGTCACCTTACTCACGAGATAGCCTCAGTGGCAAGCATATGAGTTCTAATGAGACTACACTTAGGAACCCTTTAAAGGTTGGGTCATTAACCTACTGAAAAAAAGTAGTTTGTCAGGATCATGTAACTTCAAAGATAGAGGAGACTTTAAGGACCAGCTAATCAAACTTCCCATTTTTTTTATAGATGAAAATGTGCTTGACCCAAGGTTACATAGTGAGTTAGTAAGCCAAGACCAGAAATCAGGTTTTGGTTTTCTGATCCAAGTGCTTTAAATAATAATAAAAGTTTTCCTTTTTTATTATGAACATAATAATCATCAAGAAACATTAACATTTTTTTTAAGCAATCGGGGTTAAGTAACTTGCTCAAGGTTACACAGCCAGGTGTTCCCGTGTGGGTGCTAATTGTCTGAGCCTGGGATTCCATCCCCAGGTCATCCCGACACTGGAGCCGGTGATCTTACTCGCTGTGCTACCTGGCCGCCCCAAAGCATTAACATTTTGATATAGAAAAAACAAAATTATTTTAAATAAAAGAGTGAACTTATTTTGCACACATCATTTTAAAAATGTTTAAACATGTTTTAAAACATTAATAAGAGAAATAAAAATCAAAACTTTCTTTTATTTTAAAATTTCATCTTTATCTTCAATTCCAAATTATTTCCTTCCATCTATCCTCTCCTCTAACTACTGAGAAGACAAGAAATACAACCCCCATTTTTACTTGTGAAGTCATACAAAACTTATTTCTATATTAGCAATACTGTCTCTTCCAAAAGGAGCAAGACAAATAAAGAAAAGAAAATTATGCTTCATTCTGCATTCTAAGTTTATCTGTTCTCTCTCTGGAGGTGGATAACATTTTTCATCATGAGTCCCTTAGAATCTGGTTGATCAGTGTATTGATCAGATTATTCAGTCATTCACAGTTGATTTTCCTTTATAATATCACTATTACTGTGTACAGTGTTCTTTTGGTTATACTCACTTTACTTTGCATTAATTCATATAAATGCTCCTTGCTTTTTCTGAAACCATTCCCTGCATCATTTCTCTTTTTTTTTTGGAGGGGGGAAAGACAGGGCAATTGGGGTTGCCCAAGGTCATGTAGCTAGTAAGTGTTAAGTGTCTGAGGCCACATTTGAACTCAGGTCCTCCTGACTCCAGGGCCAGTGCTCTATTCACTGCACCACCTAGCCACCCCCGTTTATCATTTCTTACAGCAAAAGAGTATTCTGTCACATTCAAATGTCACAACTTGCACTTTCCCTCAGTTTCCAAATCTTTTGTCATCACAAATAGATCTGCTATATTTTTTTCTTTGTACACATGAGTCCTTTACCTTTGATCTATTGGTGGTATAGACCTAATAGTTTTATTTTTGTTTTCTTTATTTTTACTACTAGATCAAAGGGTATGAACAGTATTATAACTTGTTGACCATAGATCTGAATTATTCTCCAGAATAGTTCACAGCTCAAACAATGGGTCATTGGTGTACTTATTTTTAAAAATAAATTTGAGGATCAATCTCAATCTTATTGGATTTTTAAAAAATGATCAAAAATATAAAGGAAAAATACAATGCATTAATTGATGTGGAAGGATGGGTACAATAAAGGACTGTTCATAGAATTTTGAAGTGGTCCATTCACTCTAAAAGACCCTCTAAATCACTATAACACAAATACCCTTTGACCTACCAAAACCACTAATATGTATATACTTAAAAGAGATCAAAGACAGGTGGAAGGGATCTATATATACACAGTATTATTTTTATTGTATCAAAGAACTAGAAATAGTTGTTGCCCATCAAGTGGAGAAAGCAAATCATGGCATACTAATGTCATGAAATATTATTGTGATGTGTTTTTGTTTTTAAAGGATAGATTTTAATGAAACCTTCTATGATCTGCCATGGAATGAAGTCAAAAGAACCAGACCAATCTTGACTCCAGAAGATGCCTGATGAAACGTGCTTCCCTCCTCTTGATGGAGAGATTGACTTTTTTAAGTATATTAAGTTTAAAAGAATCATAACAAAATAACATTGTTCACCTAAGCTCCATTCTAAACTTCCTTTTACTTTTTTTCATGTATTTTTATGTTTTACAGATACTCATTACTTTATCTTATTCTTTATTTATCAGTACCTTTATCCACTATACATACCACTACCTGTCACAAATCATTCTCCTCCAAAATAAAATCTTTCTCTTTTAGTAAATCAATATAGACAAGAATATAAATCATAAACATAGAAGGTCCTTTTCAAAATATAACAAGCTAACTTTTATTGAGATGGAAACATCAGAAGTTTTTCTAGTAAATAACAGAGTAAAGCAAGGATAACCCTTCTCTTCCTTGTGTTTTATATAAAGCTGAAGTACTAATTATAGCAATAAGGCATGAGAAAGAAACTAACAACATAAACACAAAGAAGAAAAAAAAAACTGTCCCTATTGGCTGATGACAAAAACTTACTTAGAAAATTCTAACAAATCAGCAAATAAGATAATTAATTATTTGAATGAAGTAATATATAATAATTCCACAAAATTAGCATCCTTTCTACATTTCAATTATAAAAACAACAGGAGGGAGTATTAGAAAAAAAGTAATTCTATTTAAAATAATAATAAGGTACGTTAACTAAGAACCCACCTATCAATTTCCATAAAGGTACAATTATAAAATACTCCATAAAATTACAAATAGTTACTTAAATAACTAAAAAGAAAATATTTGGTCATGATTTGGTTAGGCCAACATAACAAAAATCATGATGTTATGTAAACAAATTTATAGATTTTAAGTTATACCACTTTAGAGAGCCATACAAAATGACAACAAAATTCACTTGGAGGAACAATAGATCTCAAAACTCAAGGGAAATAAAGGTAAAAGCAGAAATAAAGGAGTATTAGCACTACTAGACCTCAAATTAAACTATAAAGCAGTAGTCATAAAAATGATTTGATTCTGATTAAACATATAAAAGTATTCTTGAAACAAATATTTTTACCATTGACATTATTCTAGGGATACTATGACCAAGAGTCATAATATAAAGTGTGGGTTCACCAAATGATAATGAGGAGAATCATAAGAATAATGAGTTGGACTCCAACATGGTACCAATAAAAAATTATAAAATCAATTGTAAGGAGTGTTAAAGATATCACTGGAGATATATGACCTGAAATGTAGGTGGATTGGTCATGTAGCAAAAGTTTAAACAACTAATGGTCAGTTCAAATGTTTTATTAATATCCATTTATTATTGAGAGATGGAGGAAGGCTTCTATCCTATCATTATTCAAGGTGTTGAAGGAGGCCATGAATAAGAGTCACACAGGGTACAAAGGTATGTTGGGTCTCAAAGATATGACAAGAGAGATCACTTCGACGATCCTTTTATATAAATGCCAAGGAAGTCATAAAACAGAGATTCATATTTGACAAAGATATTGGACATTGTCATTGAAGATGTTCCACATAGAGTCCAAATGAAGTGCAGATTTCCTTTAGAAGATGAAGTCTTCCACATCATTCCAAAATAACCACAATGAGATTATAGATTCATTTATATTTCAATGTCTTAAAATGATTTAGTAGAAGTATAGTCTCCATATAGAGGTAGGTGACAGTCCTATTTACAAATGGATAAATAATCATGTTTAGGTTAATCTGCAGTTCTTTGGAGAGATGAAGGCAGAAGATTTTTTTAAGTGTGAATAGATAGAATTTCAGTTAACCAAACTTTAATTAGACTTCTTTAATTTCTTTAACTTCTTTAATTAAACTTCTTTAACTAGGAAAATAGATGGATGGCAGAAGACCTGGAACGTTTCTTCAAATGTTCTCTTTGGCTAGGGTATGTCCAACTCAATCATCCACAAATTGGTAATCTTTATATTTTGAAGAAATTAAAAGCCATGAACATGAAAATACTGCATAAGGATAAGTTAATTTGTGAGGAATCATTTTCTCAGAACTGATTGCAAAAACAGACATGCAATTATCTCAATAAAGTAGCTAGAATAGTGTTCTAAGGTTTGCATCATCTGGCTTTTCCACCAATTTGGCATGTTGGCTTAATTTTGCTCCTCTAATAATTGCTAGAGTGAGACAGGCTGAAGATTCTACTCTCACTCAGCCACTGAGTTTAGGAATCCCCAAGTGCTTTGGCTCAGATCCAGTCCTATTCTTGCACCCTTATCCCCTCTATACAGATCATTTCTAAATATGTTTCATTGGTAATGGACTTTTCAGGAAATTTTTTTCTCTCTCTTTTTTTTTTGTTGTTGTCTAACTAATTTCCCTACTGTGTTCTAGTTACATATTTCTTCCCAGTAAAAGTGAATGATTAAAAATAAAGGACCAATATTGTATTTTTAAGGGAGAAAAATTCTTAGAGAAAAAGAGAACAGAATTTTCTCTTACTCCTTTTTCCACTTGAGTTTTTTTTATCTATTTTTGAATATCAATCTCAAATGTCAACTCCTCAATTAAATTTATATTGCAAATAAATATCATCTTTACTCTTCTCAGATCCCACAAATCAATTTTTTGTACCTCTCTAGTGGACTCCTCATGCAGATTTGTGTTTGTGTTCTAGCTCTCTACTAAAATGAGAGATCCTGGAGACCAGGGATAATTCCTTATCCAAATTGTGTATATTTTCTAACACTTATCATATCATTTTCACATAGTAGGTTCTTATTATTTCTTGAATTTCCCAGAAGTTACTTACATATAGAATTATTATTTATGAAATATATTTAATTACATAGTTTACTTTTTATTTTGAAAACAATATCTCATAGGAAGAGTATGAAGCTAGAAAAAGAAGACAGGTTTATCACTGTTTAGCTCTATGAATTTAATTTCTTGCTGTCTGTCTGACTGATAAAATGAGGAAGCTGAATTAGATCCTAGGATCTTACAATTCAATGTTAAAAATAATCATACCACCTCTAAGGGAACTTCTATCTTTAACCTATGACTCTATGACTTTAAATTCAAATATTTGTTCTGCACCTGCCATGTACTAGACACTGTGTTAGGCATTGGGGATACAAAGACAATAATGAAACCATCCCTGCTTTCAAAAAGCTCACATTTATTCAATACAGTTCCCTTTCAGCTTTGACACACTATGATCCTAATTATATGGACCTATCCTCTTAAAAATTGATGATCCTAAGATTTTTTTGTATATACCACATGAAAAAAATAATAAAACTATTTTAAAGATGATACATATGACTAGATTTGGTCCCTTTGTAAAATAAAGATTCTGTCTCTTTTGCTTTGCCAAAGAATTATGACTATGGCATGACTCTAAGAAAGCCATGTTGCTGGCCACAGAGATATAATAAAGGCTAGAATTTGAAGAAATTGAAATACAAGGTAATGCCTTGAAATTTGATTTACCTAATTGATTTTGTTTCTCTGAATTTTCCCTTTGTACTCATTTACCATGATATAGAAAATAAAGCATCTTGGGGTTGAGAACACTAGAGTTGGGATGGGGTATAGACTCAGGTCATCCTTTATGAGAGAGCAAAAAGCCGGTTAGAGTTGCTTTTTCATAGTCCAATGACTGTATTTGAGAGCTCAGCCTTTCTAAAACAGTTATAGTTTAATTTTTTGAACTTCAAACTAAAAACAATGGCAGTTACTCTTGTTATTTGCACTATGAGGAAGAGATAGTATTTTTGCTAAGGACTCCAGATTAAGCCAGAATTGAAAGCCAAGAGTAACTTATCAAACTTAGAATGAGTAGAGCTCTGTGCTTTTCACATGTATGTCTTCTCTCACCATGGTTGATGTGAATATGTGTAGGGGAGTATGACCCAGGTTACGTTGGATAAATTTTATATTGTTGTTGTTTTATTTTTTTTTACTATGCTCTTTCATTTACATTTTTGAATGGTTTCCTTTAGTTGACTGGTAAAAATAAACTCATTGGTGAACATTTGTAAACTATAGATTCATTGAACAATCAGACCCATGGAGGACTTTAAATCTGGGTCAACTTTTCTTGGTGGTTAACAATTTTGATACTAATACTAATACCAAATATTCAGTTTGGTAATATTGTAGTTCAAAGTGTTCTCAGAGCTTATCTTGTTCAAACCTTACCAGAAAATCAATCCACTATACAAAATCAAAAGTGGTTGACTTCAGTCTTACTAAATACCTACATTTTGTGGCAGCTCAATACTACAAGGTGTATCAATCTGACTTTTTGCACTGTTACAATTTTTAGAAATTCCATACTTACACTCAGTGGTGTGATGGAGGCAACTTATATGAGCTTACAAGAGCTGATTGTTAAATTTTCTATGTGAGTATTTTTTTCACTTTTCAGTCTTTTTTCCCCCTATTTTGTGTGACTCATGACTCCATTTGAGATATTCATGACAGATATAGGAATGGTTTGCCACTTCCTTCTCTAGCTCATTTTACAGGAAAGGAAATTGAGCCAAAAAGGGTTAAGATACCTCTGAAATCAGTAATGACTATAAAACAGGGATTGATTTAATATTTTGTTGATTTCTAAACTTAAGAAAGTGATAGAAAAGTTTTAATGATTCAGATTAAATTCAAAAGTGTATCGTGTGTTCACTCTCCCCTGCCCCAAAGAGCTAATTGTCAAATATTTATCAGTATATAACAGCTTATACGGAGTTGAAATCTGCCTCTGCATAACTCCCATTTCTCCTTTAATCTGTTCTTCATGGAAAATAAGAGCAAGGTTTTTTTTCCTTTTCTGTAACAACTATTCAAATACTTGAATACCGTTTTCTTATTTCCCTTAAGTCTGCTTTTCTCAAGGTTAAGCATTCCTTCAACCAATCCTTCTAAGCCAGGGTTTAAGCATCTCCATTATTTTAGTCATATGGGTCTTCATAACTTTCCATGTTGCCAGATTCCATTTGAGAATGGGGTTTGCACAGCTGAACACAGTATAACTAATTTTTTTCGGATTGGAGCAGGATTCAACAGGACTATTGCCTCTCTCCCTCTAGACAATGTAACTATGAATGCTGTCTAAGATTACACACCCCTATTTAGTTTTTTTAAAATATTAAATATTATATATCTATCCATAATATTAAGCATTTAGTTTTTAAAAGCTTATTTTGAAATTATATTAATGCCTTTTATTTTCTATCACAGTAATTTAAGAATATACTGCCCAGGTTTCTTCCACAATCACTCAGCGAGTTTTCTTTTGTAAAAATGATAACAGATAAGTAAAAACCCAGAAAATATTTCTGATGACCTATGCAACATCTTATAGTCTCCCCCAGTCTCCAAATAAAAAAGAGCAATGCATTTGCTGAAGTTTCTCTCTTATGCTAATATGCAATTGTCTATCCCTCAACTTTCTTAGTCCTTATTTAGATTTTCATAGTCATCTTATATATTTGTTTGCCTGGTTCTGCAAACTTCACTTTATATTAAATCATACATTTTCCTCACATTTCTCTGAATTCCTTATATTTATTATTTCTTATAGCATGATGATATTCCCTGATATTTGTATGCTATAATTTGTTCAGTGTTCCAAATAACTCTTTTGTTTCCATATTATCACCACAAAAGTTCTTCGAATATTTTTGCAATATCGCCATCCTGTACTTTTGTAGCAGATTTAAAAAGCAAAAACTGAAGTACAGAATTTTATGATTACCTGGGTTGAATTTTATGCTTTTTATTCAGTTTAATATTCTATCTTATTAAGAACATTTTTGCACGTGATTGCAGTGGATTAGCTACCCTTATACCATTATGTACTCATAGCATCTGTGGCTTCATTCATAGTTGGGAAGGAAGGCAGAGTCTTTCAGAATCTCACCAGAGATCCTCAGTTATTTTTGTCATTGATTCTTTAATGAACACTGATTCTAACTAATTAATCATTAATTCACTTAAACATTTTGTGAATGATTATATATTTCTCTATGCTGTCAACAAAAATATCTTTAGCTGTTTTGCTAGATACCTTGATAGATTTCAAATATGCCTATAGCATTTCTTTAATCTTCCCTTTTGCAAAAATGGATATGAGCATGGTCTACAAGGACATTTTCCTTGAAAACATTTTCTTTGGTCCTAGTGATCACAAATACATTCTATAAGTTCTCAAGAATAGTATATTTAATAATTAATCTCTTCTCATTTTTTTCAGGAATTACCACCACAGATTTGTAGTTCATAAAAATCTGTTTTCTTCCTCTTTTTGAACTTACCTTGCATGAAAGTAATTTCTAATAACATGGAAATTATCAAACATCAAACATTTTATGGTGAGATTTCTTCATGAAAAGGGCTGAATATTTTTCATACCATAGTAGAAAGATGTATGGATTTTAACAAGAAGAACTGGCAAATTCTGACTCAGCTTTATTTATTTATTTATTCATCTATTCATTTATTTATTTATCTATTCATTCATTCATTTATTTATTTTAGCTTTCAAAATATACTTTTATAAGATTTTGAGTTCTAAATTCCCAGGCCCCCAGTCTCCCCATCCCAAGACGGCATGCAATCTGATACAGGGTATACATGTATGATATATTAAACATATTTCCACATTATTCATGTTGTGAAAGAATCAGAACAAAAGGGGAAAAAAACACAAGAAAGAAAAAAACAACAACGAATACAAAAGTGTCTGCTTCAATCTCTATGCAGACTCCAGACTTCTTTCTCTGAATGTGGATGGCATTTTCCATTGTCTTAGATCCTTAGAATTGTCTTAGATCCTTGCATTGCTGAGAAGAGCCAAGTCTATGAAAGTTGGTCATTGCACAATGTGGCTGTAACTGTGTACAGTGTTCTGGTTTTGCTCATTTCACTCAACATCAGCTAATGCAACTGACTCAGCCATTTGAAATTTGCTTCTACGAGTAAGCCATGTTACCCAACTGAGAATCAATTCTTTGTATGCAAAAAAACCAAACCAAAACAAAAAACTGGTCAAACTATATGTCTTTCATGATCTCTCCTATTCATTTGTGATCCTATTAATTCCCCATAAGACTTAGTAGAAGGTTGCTACTTAGTAAGCTAGTTGACTTGTTGAGGTAAAAGAAATTGAATGAATGCTCTTTTTAAAAAATATATTTTTGGAACTAAGAAAAAATATACTTTAATTTTCCTACTTTTGATGCTTCATTGATTTATTCCTTTAATAAACACTTATTAAGTACCTACTATATGCTATGCAACATAACACACACTGAGAATAGAGAGAAAAAAGTAAATAAAAGTCTCTGCCTCCAAATAACTAGCTTCTACTCAGAAAACATAATACGTACTCATATAGATAAATCCATGATGTTTACAAAGAAAATGTGAACGAATTTCTAGGTAAAAGGACACTATTATCTGAGAGATCAGAAAAGGCCTTGTTGTAGATGTTGGTACTTGACCTGGTTTTTGAAGGAACATAGGGCTTCTAACAGGAAGATTGTATTATTCATGGGGACAGGTTCTTACAAAAGCAAGGATATCAGAGATAGAATATTAGGCACAGGTCTAATTTGACTGGAGTGTAGAATACACAAATGGATGTAATACATACTAAGCATGAGAAAGTAGTTTGGAATCAGATTGGTAAGGGCTTTTTAAATGCCCAAATGTAGAGTCTGTATTTTGTCTAAGAGGCAAAAGGGAGGCCCTAGAGCTTCCTGAGCAAGAGAGTGCTAAGCATAAACTTTAGGAATGTCACTTTGATAGCTGTGTAGACATCTGATTGGAATGAAGAGAAATGATGCAGGGAGACCAATATTGAAATTGTCTATAAGAAAGGTGATGACCCAAACAGGGGAGGTGGGTGTATGAATATAAATAAGTGGATATATAAGAGAGATGCTGTGGAATTATTATTGATAAACTTTGGCAACTGATTGGTATGGTCTGAAGGAGAAGAAATAATTAAAGTTAACTGATATTGTGAGCCAAAGGGACTGGAACAATGATGCTTTCAAAATAAATAGAGAGGCTTAGAAGAGAGGTATATTGGTAGAGTAAAAGATGATAAGATTTATTTCAAACCTATTAAAGGAGAGCTATGCCCAGGACAGGATGGACAACCAATTAGAAATATCTAATGGGCAGTTCATGATTCAGCAAAGACGTATGAAAATTATTTGCATGTGTTCACCCAAAGTCTCCACTTCCTCTTCTCCCCTCAATCCTCAGTAATTTTTAATCTGGTTTCTAAATTTATTCAATTGTAAGTGGATTTTATGCAGTTATTAATGATCTCTTACTGGCCAAATTTGGTCATCTTTCCTTCACTCCCTTTTTTTAAAAAAAGCAATTGGGGTTAAGTAACTTGCTCAAGGTTACACAGCCAGTTATTTCTGGGTGTGATGCTAAGTATCTGAGCCCAGATTTGGTCCCCAGATCATCCCGACACTGGAGCCGGTGCTGTTACTTGCTGAGCCACCTGGCCGCCCCTCACTCCCTTCCTTTTTGAGCTCTCTTTGACACTGTTGATCACAGCATCTTCTCTTTGATACTTTCTTATCTCTAGGTTTTCAGGATATCCTTCACTCTCTTCTTTCCTTAGTTTCTTTCCCTCTTGACCTCTTGTTGACTCTTCTTTCCTGCTTGGTTCTCTCTCTTGGTTTCCATGTTACCATTTTCATGGTTCTTCTATTTGTTTACTTTTTCTATTTCTTTTGCTAGCATATCATCCATATTATACCCCTTAATTGTGGGACCAACCCCCTCCGCCATGCTTTATTCTGGACCATCTCTTCTTCCCTTCCTATATTCTCTCTCTCATTAATATCATCAGTTCCTATGGCTTTAATCATAATCTCTATGTAAATAATTAAAAAAATATATCTATCTCTATATCTATCTCTCTACATCTAATCTACCCCTTGAACTTCAGTCCCACATTACAAATATCTGTTGGATATTTAAAACTGGAGATGTGCCAGAGACACATAAAATTCAATATATTTCAAGCAGAATTCCTTCTCTTTTCCACAAAAAGCACCTATCTTCAAACTTCCCTGTTTCTGTTGAAGGCACCACAATTCTCCCATTCTCCCTGGTGTGTAGATCAGAATTATCCTTGACCCCTTACTTTCTCTCAATATGTAAAATTTTGCCATTTCTAATCAATGAAAGACTTAGAAACTCTGATCAGTAACTGACCAATCATGCTTTCAAAATTTTCATGAGTACGTATTCTACCTCTCCTGACAGAAAGGCCATAGACTTAGAGTAAAAAATTAGATATATTTTTTGGATGTGACCAATGTAAGAATTTTTTTTTGACTACACATGCTTGTAAGAGGAGCTTTGCTTTGTCTTTTTCTTTCTCAATAGGGAGTGGGGAGGGGGAGGAGAGAAGGTAAACTTTTATTGATTGAAAAAGAATTTTAAAAAGTTTTCTACTATTCCTTATTACCTCTGAGATAAAATATAAATTTCATTTCTAGTTTAAACCCTTCACAATTGGGTTCCTCTATATCTTCCATGAGGCTTCCCTTTATTCCTTCTATGTTCTTAATAAACTGGATCACTTCTACTCTGACTTGTTACAGCTTTCCATTTGTTCAGTCTCTTGAAACTTCTATAAAAGCCCTTTCCTACTTCTGTCACTTCATAATGTCCCCTGCTACCTGCCTGTACCCAACTCCAATTACATTGTATCTATATGTAGATATATCTATCTATATACATATATGCACATATACGCACAGGTACATACACATATATGCTTCTCTGTGTGTATATTGCCTTCCCAATAGAATAGAAGCTTCTGGAGGGCAAAAATTGTTTTGAATTTGGTTCTGTATCCAAATTAGAGATGCTTCAAAAATGTTTATTTCATTTAATTAAAAGGTCACATGTGCACAAAGAGGAGAGCTATAATTTCTTGCACAAAAGAACAAAAATAAACTTGCTAAGGACCATGAGCTTATAACTGAGTTTTGTCCTGAACTCACTGATCACTGTCCAAACTCAAAAGAAGGGATTTCATAAGTTTGAATTGTACACTTTACATAGTGTCTCTCAGTGTCTCTGAACAAGTTGTTTTCCATTTTCCCAAACCATGACAGCAAAAAGATGAAAACTTCCGTGTTCCTATTTGCTGGGATGGTAGTAAAAGGGAACATCTTTGTTACCTTTGTCCCTTTATTAATGTCTTCCACAAACAGAACCATGTCTACAACTTCCTAAAAAGATTCAGATTACTAATTTTTTATCAATCAAAGAGCATCCTAATGGAAAACTATATTCTGTTTGATGATGGGCAAAGTAAAAGTCTTAGTCTTCAGGCAGGAGCTGGATAACAACAGGTGGGAAGAAACAGGCTTTGTGGTTTCTCTTCCTCACAATGCTTGGGAACTCATGCTTCTTCAGTACTCTGTCATGCAACTGGTATATTCAATTTTCAGGGCTTGAAAGAGTCTTATAAATGCAAGATCTAAAATGTCATTCCTAGAACACTGGATAGAGAATATAAATGTTAGATCTGCAAGAGACTTAGCAAAGTAATATTTTAGAATTAGAAGGAACTTTAGAATTATAAAGCCAGTTCTTAGTTCAATAGTATTTTAGAATTATATAACCATTGCATGACAGTCAGTCAGTGAACTTTTATTAACTATTTATTATGTGTCAGACATTGTACCAAACACTTTGGATACAAATAAAGACAAAACTTTGGGTTTTCCCTCAAAGAGTTTGCATTATAGGGGGGGAGATTATGTAAATAATAAAATAAATGCAGTTTAAAAGGAAAGAAATCTAAGAGGGAAGGGATTGGGGGAGAGGGGATCCCAGGAAAGGTTTCCTGTGGAGGGCAGGATTTGAGTTGAATTTGGAAGGAGACCATGGAAACCAGGAGTCATATATGAGTACAGCTGAACAATATACAATTTCTTTATTTGTGATCAAAAATGTAAAAGAAGATCAGTAACATCAAATATATATATATATATACACACACATATATATACACACACATATATATACACACACATATATATACAAATATATATCCATAAATATACGTATATATATGTGTGTGTGTGTATATATATGTATATATATGTATATATATATATATATATATATATATATATATATATATATATATATAATGACTATGTGTGCCATTTGCCATGGCTTCTCCAAGACTTAGCTCCTGGGCACTCTATAGACATGCCCCAAACCCAGTTGAGGAAGCTAGATTCAAGAGCTCCCACCAGGAGTGAACAAGCATTTCTGTTGCTGAAATGAGCAAACATCCCAACTGCTTTCCCCCTCACAATCTAAACATCGCCCATCAGCTTTCTTGATCACAGCCTCCCAGAGGGTCACAATCAAATCAGCTGGAAAAGTCATGAACTGGGACATTTGGTCATTTGCTCCTTCTCATGATGACAATTTGGATACAAATCTGATTCTTCCTTCAACTTTCCCTGCCCCATCTCCCCCTACTCTATAGACATCAGGGATAGCCACAGAAAGAAACAGAATAAGGAGATTAAATTTCAGATTTGAGGCTGGAGTATTAGGACCATAGAGTGGGGAAAGCAGGTGTGAGTTGAGAAGGGGAGGCATAAAATGTAAAAAAGATCATAAAACTAGAAAGAAGTTAGGTTGTGAAGAGCTTTAAATGTCAAACAGAAAGTTTTATATTTGATAGGGAGCCACTGAGTTTACTGAGGGGGCTGTGCAGGAACTGAGTTAGGCCTGTGCTTTAGGAAAGTCACTTTGATAGCTGAGTAGTGGATGAATTTAAGTTGGGGAGAGATTTGGGGCAAGGAGATATTTTAAAATACTATTGCAATGATCCATTAGAGAGGTGATGAGGCCCTATGCTAAGGTGGTGACTGCATGAGTAGAGAAAAGTGGGTGCGACAGATGTTGTGAGGTATGTTGTTGTTATGGACACAATTTGACAAGGAATTAGATAAGTAGCGTGATTATAAGTGTAGAATGTAGGATATCACTGAGATTGCAAGCTTAGATGACAAGGAAAATAGTGGTCCCTTTATAGTAAAAAGAAAGTAGGCTCATATTACACCCTAAGATGTCAAATCTAGAAGGAAATTTAGAATCAGAACCACACCAAGTTAGAGCTGAAAGGTTTGATACTGATGTTTTGGAGATGTTTGTTCTAAGATGCCCTCCATTTACTGAGACCAGAGCAAATTACCTAGTCATACATCAAGTGTCCTATTATCTTGTTTGTTAGCCTCATTACTCTTTTAAAGTCTAATCATTTTTCCCACTCAAAATATTTCCTCCAAAGTAATTTTAAAAGTGTTATCTCCAAGTACCCAGCAAAAGTTCATTTTTTAAAATGAAGGCCACTTGATTCATCACAATTTTCTGCCACCTACACTGAACCAACTCTGAAGTGTACTCTTCACTTTAGACACCTACTGTTCTTATTAATTCAAATATACAGTCAGATCTCATTATAACGCCCCTGAGGGACTGTAGGAACAATTGTGTTCTATAATGTTGTGTTAAACGAGGTCACTAGGAAAGGAAGAAAAAACTGAGCGAATTTGGGGTTCGTATGGGAAACAAAGAATGGGTTTTAACAGAGAGTGAGGTCTTATGAATTGCATGGGGAACTTTACTACATTACTAAATACAGTGAATTGTTGGGAATGATGGAAGAAAGCTGCGCTCGGATCCTATCATTTTTCAGAGAAGAGAGGGATTTTAGCAAGCTAGGATCAAAGGTCCATACGACAGAGCCAGAAAGGATCTTAGAGAGAGGTTAGATCCATACCTTCTCATTTTATAAATAAAGGAAAATAAGGCCTCAAATGAGGAAAATGAACTTCTTCAGAGGTTAATTTACTTGGTCAAATCACACAGTGAGTTTGTAGCATATAAAAACTCGCTCTCCTGATACTTAGTTCAATGTTTCTTAGGTATACCACACTGTTCCTTTCACAGGATTATTCTGATTTCAAGACAAATGTCATAGTAAGGGATGAATTGAAATTGCCTCAAGGAATTGTGGGGGGTATGGTGAAGTTTCAGCCTGGCTTTGCAACAATTACAGGGCAACTTCATAAGAATTTTTCCTTCAAATTACTTAGAACTGACTTATTTTGACTGTGAAAAAATACACACACACACATTCCATAGTAAGCCTATTTGTTCAACAAACCTTTGTTAAAAGTCTAATATGAGCAAAGTATTATATATAAGAAATTTTGGGAGGAACAAAATTCTCTGTTTGGTCTGGGGGAAAGGTCATTACTACTGCTGAGCGATTAGGAAAGATTTCATTGAGTAGATATCTTGTGATTTTTAAAGGACTGGCAGGAAATCAATAGTCAATGAAGGGGAGGAAGGACATTCTAGACATTAAGAATGACCTGAACAAAGGCATGGAGACAAGAAAATCCAGGACATGCATGTAGGGAGTGTGGATAAGCCTGAAAAGGGAGAAAGACCTCTAGTTGTGGAAGGCATAAAAAGCCAGGCACTTACATGCATAGGGGCTGAGGAAATGGAGAGATATCATTTGTAAATACATCTTTTAAGAATTTTAGTATCATAAGTGAAATGAGAGTATAGGATACCTGGATGGAGTAGAAAGATAAAGGAAAAGGTGAGAAAAAAGGGCTGCTCTTATAAGATGAGAAGTAGGTGTTATTTAAGCAATAATAACAACAATAGCATAGGCTTTTTTTGCCTCCCTGAATATCACAGGATCCTAGATTTGAAGATGGAATTGGGTTTAGAGATTATCTTGTTTTTTTCCCCCTCATTTTACAGCTGGCACAGCAAGTGGAAGAAACAAGAGTCAAACAAAGGTCTCCCAACTCAAAATCCAGAAATCTTCCCATTCAAAATCATTTACAATACTTGACCTTCTCAGTTGCTTTTGATGCTGTGCTGGTGGTTTGGTTTGGTTTGGTTTTTGTTTGTTTTAACCATTTGGTTCAACAATTACACAGCTGGAGGTTTTACTCACCTGACTGTTCATTCACCAGCTGGCGAAGTGTATAGGGAAGGTAACAGGATCAGGCTTTCATGAATACTTTCTCTCATAAATTCTTTACTTGGACCCTCTTTTCACAAACTGCAGAAGTCTCAAGCAAAGAGATAGTTTAAAAAAATAAAGTCTTAAGAGAGAATGTTTTGAGAAAGTAATGCAATGCTTTCTTCCTTTTTTAATTTTTTTTTTTTTTGGAAAACTTTATAGAGCTACAAAAATTCTTCCCCCACCCCAAAATGTACTTTTATGAAAGCTATCCATCAAATGCCAAGGATAATAATCAATTTTCTGTCACAATGAACTGATAAAAGCATTCAGTAATAATGTCATGGGGGGGAAATTTGTGTTGGAACTCGTAATGCACAGCCCTGATATCAAACGAATTCATAAAAGCTCAATCCTGCTGTAGCCCTCGGAGGCATGACAAAACACAATTTCTCATCCACAGGATATGGAATAATTCTCTTTTTTATTTTTACAGAGAGGAAAGCAAAAGGAAATCTGAATTTCTAAAAAAAATATTACACAATCCTGCTTATGCAGGTGAACATTAGTGCTCATTTTGGCGGCCGGTATCACAAGCCGTTATGGTGATTTTTCTCACATCATGCAAATGGCTGCATAATGCCTACTCCTTTTGGAATGTGAAATCAAATCAGCATTCTAATACTACAAGCCTGTGATGAGCTTGGAAATAAATATGCAGAAGCACATAAAAAAAATCAAGGCAATCAAGGGGAGCCAGCGTCCTCGTCCGGACTATAAATCTTTGTCTATTTCAATCGCGGAGCTGGCCGAATCAGTGTAAAATTCGAGTGGGGATGTCATCAATTTCTGTTAACCTCTCTATTCCTCTTTGTGTTGGTAAGGTCCTGATGGATTGGTCTTGTCACGTGTGCCCGGTTCACAGTATGTTAACATAGAAGGGTGCAAGCAGGTTATGAAGAAAGGTTATTACTGTCCCAGTCTGGACCCACACTTACTATCTCTTCTGGTGTCACAGAAAGAGAAACCTCACGATCTAGGAAATTCCAAAGATCTCTTCCAGTTTGCCAACTAAGTGAAAAGTTGTGTGTTGGTTTCTTTGGTCTGGAAGCTTGTGGGTCAGCTTTCCCTTGTGAAAGCTGACTTTTCTCCCTTGGATAAGTCACTCAGTGTTTCTCAGCTTCAGTTTCTTCATAGGAAAAATGGAGATAGTATTTTTGCACCATTTGTACTATGTACATAAACATGATAATATGTGGAGGAGGAAATTTTATTGATTTAATTCAAGTCAATTCAGAAGAAAGCACTGACTCTATGATCAGAAG
Source organism: Petaurus breviceps papuanus (assembly GCF_028583685.1). Classification (NCBI taxonomy): domain Eukaryota; kingdom Metazoa; phylum Chordata; class Mammalia; order Diprotodontia; family Petauridae; genus Petaurus; species Petaurus breviceps. The sequence goes on along the minus strand of NW_027186442.1, from coordinate 3,922,700 downwards.
ATCTGTGTGAATCCTGCTACAGATCTTGACCTGTTTGACCTTAGGCAAGTGGCTTAATCTCCTGGAGTTCAATACCTTCATCTCTAAAATGAGGGGACTGGGCTGTGTTCTCTAAAGTTTTACAAAGTGAATTATAAGGTCCTGGATCTAGAGCTGGAAGGGACTTCAGAGGCCAATCTCCTCATCTTCTGGATGAGGAAAGTAAAGCTTAGACAGGTTAGCCACATTACCATACTTCTACATTCAATTCAATTATTCCATTCTGTGATACAATCAATGGAAAGAAAAATGGTCTTGGAGTCAAAAGACCTGAGTTCTATTTTCATTGAAAACTTTGGTTTTCTCCCCTGTTAACTGTTGGGAGTGTATTTCATGATCTCTGTGGTCATTTTCCACTCTAAAGATCTATGAAAGCTCACTGCAACAAATATTTATAAAACATTTATCAAAACTAGATCATTAGTTCTAAGTCAAACTAGGAGGAATTGCTAACAAATGCATCCAAGTCAGTCAGCATCCAAGAAAGATGTCAATAAATCTGAAGGATGGACTGATTGTAATAGAATGAAATTGGAGATAAACATAAAGGCCAAAAGTAAAGCCTCAAACCTTGAACTACAGAACTCCAGGATATAGAAGATGGTTAAACAGTAAGTCATGCTAAAAAAAAAAATTCTAAAGTTTTGTGGACTACAAACTTAATGCGAGACAATGGTGGGAAAAATACTGCAAGTAATTGAGATTGCAGTAAGAGAAACAGCTTTCTGGCATTAGGGGAAGTAAAGTACTCTTGCCCCTTGCCTTAGTCTGACCACATTTGGGTGATTATGTTCAGTTCTGCTCAGTATTTTTTTTTAAAGGATTTTAATATGACTGAAATTGTTGTTCCATCATGTCTGACTCTTTACAAACCTTTTTTGGAATTTTCTTGGCAAAGATACTAGAGTCTTCCCTTCTATAGTTCATTTTATAGATGAGAAAACTGAGAAAAACATAGTCAAGTGATTTACCCATGTCATGAAGCTAGTAAATGTCTGAAAGCATATTTGAACTCAGGTATTCCTGGTTCCAGAACCCGTCCCCCCATTCTATCCACTGTACCACTTGGGTGCCTATGATTCAGATTAGCCAGAAGAAAATCTTCAGGATCATAAGAAGTCATCAGATCATCCATGAAGAAAGCAAATCGTTGGAGAGAGCAGGGATTATTTAGCATGGAGTAAAAAGGAGGGAGACCATGATAGCCATTCTAAGCATTTGACAGAAGACATTAAAAGGGAAATAACTGTCATGTTCTAGAGTTTCAAGAGTTGATATTATATAGGAAAAAAAGAGAGAAATTCTATTTGATCTCAAAGGACAAAACTAAAAAGTGTGGAAGGAAATGGAAGATAAAGTCAACTCAATAGAATGAAAAATGATGTAAAAAAATCTTCTAATATTAATAGTTAACCAAAAGCAGAATGAACATCCCTTGGTGAATTTCTCCTCATTAGAGGCCTTCAAGTTGAGATTTGTTGCTGGGGCTGCTGTAGAGTTGCTGTTTGTTGTGCATAATAAGATTGAACCAGATACTATTCAAGGTCCCTTACAGTTTAGAGACTCCATAATTCTGTAGGTAGCAATCATTTTCTTTTTTTTTCAAATGCTTTATTAACTTCTGATTTACATCATTCATTTCCCCCCTACTCTCCTGGAGGGTGAGATACCTTATTTAGTGTGTATTTCATTCCCTCCTCAAGCCAAATTCAATGGGAATAAAGGTTGACCCATTCCCTTTTGCCTTCCTATTCTTCCATCCATTGTAACCATTTATCTTTGCCTCTTCTATATGAGATTGTTTACCCCATTCTGTCTCTCCCCATCTCCTCTCATTATATTCCTCTCTCACCTCTTAATTTTACCTTTTAAGTTTCATCCCTTCCTGTTATATTGGTCCTGGGCCCTCTATCTATGTATACCTATAAACATATATACACAAATTCACATATGTATTCATATGCCCATATATGGCATACATACATACATATATATATATATATATTCCCTTCAACTACTGAGAAAAGTTTCATAAGTTAAAATTATTGTTTTTCCATGTAGGAATGTTAATAGTTAAACTCTGATAAGTCCTTTATAATTTCTTTTCCCTGTTTACCTTATCATGCTCCTCTTACTTCTTGTATCTAAATGCCAAATTTTCTATTCAATTCTGTTTTTTTCAGCAAGAATGCTTGAAAGTCCTCTATTCCACTGAATGATCATATTTTCCCCTGAAACACGATACTCAGTTTTGCTGGGTAGGTGACTCTTGGTTTTAATCCCAGCTCCTTTGATCTTCAGAATATGATATTCCAAGCCCTTCAATCCCTCAGTGTAGAAGCTGCAAGATCCTGGGTTACCCTGATTGTGTTTCCACAGTATTCAATTTGTTTCTTCCTGTCTGCTTGTAATATTTTCTCCTTAATCTGGGAATTCTGGAACCTGGCTATAATATTCCTAGGAATTTTCTTTTTGGGATCATTTTCAGGAGGTGATCAGTGGATTCTTTCAACCTTATTTTGCCCTCCAGTTCTAAAACATCAGGATAGTTTTCTTTGAGAACTTTTTGGAGTATGATTTATAGGTTCTTACTTTGATCATGGTTTTCAGGTAGTCCAATAATTTTTTAAATTATCTCTCCTGGATCTATTTTCCAGGTCAGTGGTTTTTCCCATGAGGTATTTCACATTGCCTACTATTCTTTCATTTATTTGGATCTGTTTAATAGCATCTTGATTTCTCATAAATCATAAGCTTCCATTTTCTCCAATCGAATTTTGAAGCAATGATTATCCTCATTGAGCTTTTGAGATTCTTTTTCCATCTGGCAAATTTGGCTTTTTAAGGCATTCTTCTCCTCGTTGCCTTTTTGAGCCTCTTTTGCCATTTGAGTCAGTCTGTTTTTTAAGGTGCTATTTTCCTCAGTCAGGCTGTTGACTCTCGTTTTGTAATTTTCTTGCATTGTTCTCATTTTCTCTTCCCAATTTTTTCTCCACTTCTCTTCCCTGCTTCTTAAGGTCCTCTATGGCCTGCAACCAGCTTGTATTTTCCTTTGAAACTTTTGGTGCAGGAGTTCTGACTTCACTGTCTTCTTCCATGTTTTCTTCACATGTCTTCTTCACTGTTCCATGTTTTGCTCCGTTTTGTTCCCAAAATAGGAGTGTAATGTTGGAATCTTCTGTGTGCTTTGTTTCCTTTGCCTGGTAATATCGCCCCTCAGTCACTTGACCCCTGGGCTTTTTGCCACAGTAGGACTCTGCCACCAGACAGGGGATCTTTTGTCCCAAATGCTGGGGTTTTCTCAGATGCCAGAGGAATTGGTTGGGTGCCCTGTCTGAGGTCTCCACATGCTCTGGCAAACTGGACACATACCCCAGGACTTCCACCCTAGACTGCAATCCAGATCCACGCAGGTTAAAGCAAGAGCGATTACCCCTCAGACTGGTGCTTGGTCCCCCTACACTCTGCAGGCCAGGAGCTGAAGCTGCCACTTGGCATTGGCTGGCTGTGCCAGGTGTCTCAGCGGATTCTCACTGTGGGGGCAAAAGCCATGCACTCCTACTTACTGGGTCCCAAAGTCTAGACTGCACTGGCCTCTCACTTTGTCCTTCACATCTATGTGTTGATAAGTCTGGAAATGGCCACAGCTGCTGCTGATCTGGAGTCCCTCCTGCTGGTGACTGGTTAGGCCTGCCCTGGGGCTAAAGCCTCCACATGGGTCTGGGCTCGGCTCCCAGAGCACTGTGCTGGCCGATTCCTGCCAGCCTGCTGGGCTGTCCTCATTGGGAGGTTAGCTTCTCTGTGTCATTTTGTGGGTTCTGCAGCTCCAAAGTTTGTTTAGAGCCCCCTTTTATATGGATTAGGGAAGCTGGAAGTCGGGAGCCGCACTAGGAGGTCATGCTTCTACTCTGCCATCTTGACTCCGCCCCCCCTCCCTCTCCCCCAGCATCCATTTTCTGTCTTCAAAAAACAATCACCTGCGGGGATAGTAGATGAGGAGAGGTGGCAGAAATGTGAATCATACACACATAACTCTCATGAAAAATGAAACATAAGAAAACACAAAATATTGTGCATGTGTGTGCGTGTGAGGAAAGCTATTATAAGCATTTTAAGTGTGAGAGATTATATCATTCTGAGCAATTATCATTATTATTTGGATCGATAAAGTCCATGAGAATATGTCAAACTGATGAGAATGAAAAGAAAAAAAAGAACCTTAACTGTTCACCAAATTAAAGATGCACTGAAAATTTTCCACATTCCAAAGAAGTAAAATCTGAAATCTTAAAATAAGATCCCAACTTGCCTAAAATGAAATAATGACTATGTATTACAGAAACTACGACTGAATTGTGAAGAAGCAAGTAATATAAATAATAGAAAGCCAGGTTCTAAGGTAATATGATTCTTTTTAAGTGAAAAGGCTAAAACTTTTATATCTTAATGAGTACTGTCCTTTTTGAAATCATTTCCTTGGATGCACACCATTTCATACCATTCTATATTTTGAGTCAGGGGACCTGGCTTCAAATCCTGGTTTAGACGTTACTATCTATGTGACCTTGGGCAAGTCACTTGACACTTCTATTAGCCTCAGTTTCCTCATATATAAAATGGATAGTGGGAACTAGGTGATCTCTAAGCTATCTTTGACACCCACGGAAATCTTTTTGAAGAGTAAAAAGTAAAGTTTAAAAGTAAGGAGATTTTATAGAACAGAATCCCAGAGTTAGGTAGAAGAAAGCTTGTCAATTACTCTGATCTGTACCCAGGGGTGTGGGTAAATATTTAAAAAGCAGTGCTCAAGGAAGAAAAAAAAAGATTATACATATATATATATATAATATTATATATGTAATATTATATATATATATATAAAACTTTAAGTTTAATCTGCATTATCAACATTTTCCCATTATTTTCTGAAATCTACAGAAGCAGCAAAACAATAACCTGTCCCCTTGATTCTAAGTCTTTGTTATTTTCCCCCCACAAGGCATAAATGCTCACATTTTATCCATGAACTCTCGAGATCTGAAATGGACCAACCTATTCCTGAATAGGAACACTCTGTCCAACAGTGATGTAAAACTCAAACAAAAAGAGAGATCATTCCACTACATGAAAGGATCCCTGTAGCCACATAATTACTAGGAAAATCATGTTAACATTATCTATGTTGTATTGTATTTTTATTTATTTTGTTAATTATTTCCCAACTACATTTTAATCTGATCTGACTGCACTCAGGAAAACCTAGGTTATGTTTAATACCTCCACTTTACAAACTCCCTGACAAGTGACCACCCACCCTCTCTCTAAGGCTCTCTTCTAAGTGTGTAAGCACCCACTATTTAAAGAGGCAGCCAGTTCTAGGTTGAAGCAGCTTTAATTGTAAGGAAGTTTTTCTTTCTTTTTTTACATGAGGTACATGCATCCTTACACTTGAAATTCCAGAATTTAAAATCACAGGGAATATTGGAATCCATCTCCTCCCATGCTTTTCTTTCATAAAGGAGAGTATTGAGTCTTGGAGAAGTTAATTGACTCTCCCAAGGCTGCTAGAATATTAAGAGGCATGGAACTCCTTGAATCTAAATCCAGTGTCCTTTGCACCAAACCACAGACAGAGGGACAAAAGAAATCTGCTTGCTATGAGATATTAACATATGTAGAAGGCAACAACGAACTAACAGAGGATATGATAGTTTGAGAGGAAACAAGGCAAGAAAGAGTTAAGCACATGTTGAGCTCAAAGTGAAGCCTTGTATCCCTCAATTTAATTAATATTAACTAAGCACTTACTATGGAGGCAAAGCACTACACTGAGCCTCCCCTTTTAAGCATTTAAAACCCCCATATATTTTGGCTCCAGATTAGCTTTCCATCCGACAATATTCTTTCTCCTGACCTATGTTCTATTCAAATTGGCCTTTTATCTGTACCTCATACACAACACTTCATTCACCAAAGCCTTGACATTCCACAAGGCTGTGAGGTGCTCTCTCTTTACCTCTGCCTCAAAAATCTCTGTTTATTTAAGATGCCCCTCAAGCACTATCTTCTCCATGAAATTTTTCCTGATTCCTAGAAGTGCTAGCTCCCTCCCCTCAAGTTATTTCATATTTAACCACTTTGCATATACTTACTTTATATTTGTGCTTATACACATATAAATATGAAATATTTATAATATAAATTTTAATATATTTAATTAATAAACAATATACAACATAGCATGACATAGTAACTGTATCATATAGTAGTATATTACATATTTATATGTGCAGTGTTTATGTGTATATGTATGAGTATGTGTGTCTGTATAAGTGTGTATGTATGTGTGTGTGTTTGAGTGTGTGCATATGTAGCTCTCAAATCTTAAAAAAAAAAAGGAACTTATATTTTATCCTAGGCACCACTGGAGTTGGTTGAGTAGAGGATTCACACGGCTAGATAAGTATTTAAAGAAAATTACTTTGTAAGGGGCAGAACAAAGATGGCAGCATAGAAGCAGGAAATTTTGTGAGCTCCTCCAAACAACCACCGCAAATACCTATAAAATATGACTCTAAACAAATTTTAGAGCTACAGAACCCACAAAGTGACAGATAGAAGCAAATCTCCCACTGAAGGCAGTCTGGAAGGCCTACAGGAAGGCTCCATCACAGCATGCTGGGAGCAGAGCACAGTCCCATGTGAGCCCCATGGTTTTGGCCTCAGAGCAGCCCTCACCAGTGGTGGCCAGAGCAGACTTTAGGAGAGTGAATCACCAGCAGTTGTGGCAGTTTCCAGAATCCTCAACCCATGAACACCAAAGAGCAAGTAAAAGGTAAGCAGGGAATTCTGTTGGAAAGGAAGGGTGTAGTCTGGCCCCTCTCCCCACACCCTGGCAAGAGGTGGTGGAATATCAGTGACTGCAGCCACTACCCAGCATGGCTGCCTTTAGAGCTCCTGGCCTGTATATCACAGGAGGACCAAGCAACCATTCAAAGGGTAAGTGCTCTTGTTTTAACCTGCTTGGATCTAGATTTCTGTCTTAGGGGGAGGTCCTAGGGTATGTGGCAAGTGGGCCAGACCTTGTGGGGACTGGAGAGAGGGTGCCCTTCTAATAGCTCTGGTATCTGCAAAAAAATGCAGCAATTTGGAACAAAGCTCTCCTCTCTGGAAGCAGAGTTTTACCATGGCAAAGAGCTCAAAAGGCAAGTAACTGACTGGCAACATGAGCAAGCAGACTAATCGAACCATAGTTTCCTTTCTAGGGGACAAAAAGGATCAAAGCATGGAATGGGAGGAAGACAATGAACTCAGAACTCCTGCATCAAAAGCTTCCAAGAAAAATATGAATTGGTTACAGGCCATGGAGGAACTCAAGAATGATTTTGAAAATCAAGTAAGAGAAGTAGAGGAAAAATTGGGAAGTGAAATGAAAATGATGCAGGAATACCATAAAAAGCAAGTCAACCTGAATGAAGAACATAATGCCTTAAAAATAACCTAACTCAAATGGCAAAAGAGGCCCAAAAAAGCAAATGAGGAGAAGAATGCCTTAAAAAGCTAACTTTGCCATATGGAAAAGGAATTTCAAAAGCTCACTGAAGAGAAGAATTCCTTCAGAGTTATATTGGATCAAATGAAAGCTAATGACTTTATGAGAAATCAAGATATTATAAAACAGATCCCAACAAATGAAATAATAGAAGCCAATGTGAAAGATCTCATTGAAAAAGCCACTGACCTGGAAAATAGATCCAGACAGATAATTTAAAAATTATTGGACTACCTGAAAGCCATGATCAAAAAAAGAACCTAGACACCATCTTTCAAGAAATTATCAAGCAAAATTGCCCTGATATTCTAGAACCACAGGACAAAATAGAAATGGAAAGAATTCACCTTTTACCTCTTGAAAAAGAAAATTCTGGGGGGCGGAGCCAAGATGGCGGAGTAGAAGCACGACCCTCCAGCAGCTCCGGCTTCCACCCTCCCCAATCCATGTAAAAAGGGGACTCTAAACAAACTTTGGAGCTGCAGAACCCACAAAATGACACAGAGAAGCTAACCTCCCGCTGGGAACAGCCCGGCAGGCCAGCAGGAATCGGCCAGCACAGTGCTCTGGGAGCCAAGCCCAGCCCCACCCGAGGCTTTAGCCCCAGGGCGGGCCTGACCAGCCGCCAGCCAGAGGGACTCCAGATCAGCAGCAGCTGTGGCCGTTTCCAGATTTATCAACACATAGATGTGAAGGACAAGGTGAGAGGCCAGTGCATTCTGGACTTTGGGACCCAGTAAGTGGGAGTGCATGGCTTTTACCCCTGGGGCGAGAAACCGCTGAGATGTGGCACAGCCTGCCAGCGCCACGTGGCGGCTTCAGCTCCTGGCCTGCAGAGTGTAGGGGGACCAAGCACCAGTCTGAGGGGTCATCCCTCTTGCTTTAACCTGCTTGGATCTGCATTGCAGTCTAGGGTGGAGGTCCTGGGGTGTGTGTCCAGCTTGCCAGAGCGTGTGGAGACCTCAGAGAGGGCACCCATCTAATATCTCCGGCAGCTGAGAAAACCCCAGCGTTTGGGACGAAAACTCCCCTGTCTGGTGGCAGAGTCCTACTGTGGCAAAAAGCCCAAAAGTCAAATCATTGAGTGGCAAAATGAGCAGGCAAAAGAAACAAAGCAGACAGAAGATTCCAACATTACACTCCTATTTTGGGGATAAGAAGGAGCAAGGCATGGAACAGGAGGAAATCAGTGAATTCAGAACTCCTGCACCAAAAGCTTCAAAGGAAAATACAAGCTGGTTACAGTCCACAGAGGACCTTAAGAAGCAGATAAGAGAAGTGGAGGAAAAATTGGGAAGAGAAATGAGAACAATGCAAGAAAATTATGAAATGAGAGTCAACAGCCTGACTGAAGAAAATAATACCTTAAAAAACAGACTGACTCAAATGGCAAAGGAGGCTCAGAAAGGCAATGAGGAGAAGAATGCCTTAAAAAGTCGAATTTGCCAGATGGAAAAAGAATCTCAAAAGCTCACTGAGGAGAATCATTGCTTCAGAATTAGATTGGAGCAAATGGAAGCTAATGACTTTATGAGAAATCAAGATGCTGTCACACAGATCCAAACAAATGAAAGAACAGAAGGCAATGTGAAATATCTCATGGGAAAAACCACTGACCTGGAAAATAGATCCAGGAGAGATAATTTAAAAATTATTGGACTGCCTGAGAGCCATGACCAAAGTAAGAGCCTGGAAAGCATCCTCCAGGAAGTTCTCAAAGAAAACTGCCCTGATGTTTTAGAACGAGAGGGCAAAATAGAGGTTGAAAGAATCCACCGATCACCTCCTGAAAAAGATCCCAAAAAGAAAACTCCTAGGAATATTATAGCCAGGTTCCAGAATTCCCAGATTAAGGAGAGAATATTACAAGCAGCCAGGAAGAAACAATTTGAATATTGTGGAAACACAATCAGGATAACCCAGGATCTGGCAGCTTCTACACTGAGGGATCGAAGGGACTGGAATGTGATATTCCGGAGGTCAAGGGAGCTGGGATTAAAACCAAGAGTTACCTACCCAGCAAAACTGAGTATCCTGTTTCAGGGGAAAATATGGTCATTCAGTGGAATACAGGACTTTCAAGCATTCTTGCTGAAAAAACCAGAGCTGAATAGAAAATTTGACATTCAGATACAAGAAGCAAGAGAAGCATGAGAAGGTAAACAGGGAAAAGAAATCATAAGGAACTTATCAAAGTTGAACTATTTTTTTTAAGCAATTGGGATTGAGTGGCTTGCTCGGGGTTGCATGGCCAGTTGTTGTTTCTGGGTGTGGTGCTGGGTGTCTGGGCCCGGATTTGATCTGGGTTGTCCTGGCACTGAGGCCGGTGCTCTTGCTTGCTGAGCCACTTGGCCAAAGTTGAACTATTAACATTCCTACATGGAAAAACAATAATTGTAACTTATAAAACTTTTCTCAGTAGTTGAAGGGATTAGAAATATATATTATATATATATATATATATATATGTCTTTATATGAGGGTATGCAGGCATATGAATATATATGTGAATGTGTGTATATATGTTTACAGGTATACATAGATAGAGGGCACGGGACCAATTTAACAGGAAGGGATGATACTTAAAAGGTGAAATTAAGAGGTGAGAGGGATATAATGAGAGGAGATGGGGAGAGACAGAGTGGGGCAACTATCTCATACAGAAGAGGCAAGGGGAAACGGTTACAATGGAGGGGAAGAATAGGAAGGCAAAAGGGAATGGGTCAACCTTATTCCTATTGAATCTGGCTTGAGGAGGGAGGGAAATACACACTAAATAAGGGATCTCACCCTCCAGGAGAATGGGGGGGGGAGGGGATGTGAGGGGGGATGATGGAAGGGAG
>NW_027186442.1:3899738-3911866 GCF_028583685.1 Petaurus breviceps papuanus | reverse complement strand
CTCAAAGAAAACTGCCCTGATGTTTTAGAACGAGAGGGCAAAATAGAGGTTGAAAGAATCCACCGATCACCTCCTGAAAAAGATCCCAAAAAGAAAACTCCTAGGAATATTATAGCCAGGTTCCAGAATTCCCAGATTAAGGAGAGAATATTACAAGCAGCCAGGAAGAAACAATTTGAATATTGTGGAAACACAATCAGGATAACCCAGGATCTGGCAGCTTCTACACTGAGGGATCGAAGGGACTGGAATGTGATATTCCGGAGGTCAAGGGAGCTGGGATTAAAACCAAGAGTTACCTACCCAGCAAAACTGAGTATCCTGTTTCAGGGGAAAATATGGTCATTCAGTGGAATACAGGACTTTCAAGCATTCTTGCTGAAAAAACCAGAGCTGAATAGAAAATTTGACATTCAGATACAAGAAGCAAGAGAAGCATGAGAAGGTAAACAGGGAAAAGAAATCATAAGGAACTTATCAAAGTTGAACTATTTTTTTTAAGCAATTGGGATTGAGTGGCTTGCTCGGGGTTGCATGGCCAGTTGTTGTTTCTGGGTGTGGTGCTGGGTGTCTGGGCCCGGATTTGATCTGGGTTGTCCTGGCACTGAGGCCGGTGCTCTTGCTTGCTGAGCCACTTGGCCAAAGTTGAACTATTAACATTCCTACATGGAAAAACAATAATTGTAACTTATAAAACTTTTCTCAGTAGTTGAAGGGATTAGAAATATATATTATATATATATATATATATATATGTCTTTATATGAGGGTATGCAGGCATATGAATATATATGTGAATGTGTGTATATATGTTTACAGGTATACATAGATAGAGGGCACGGGACCAATTTAACAGGAAGGGATGATACTTAAAAGGTGAAATTAAGAGGTGAGAGGGATATAATGAGAGGAGATGGGGAGAGACAGAGTGGGGCAACTATCTCATACAGAAGAGGCAAGGGGAAACGGTTACAATGGAGGGGAAGAATAGGAAGGCAAAAGGGAATGGGTCAACCTTATTCCTATTGAATCTGGCTTGAGGAGGGAGGGAAATACACACTAAATAAGGGATCTCACCCTCCAGGAGAATGGGGGGGGGGGGGGGATGTGAGGGGGGAGGAGGGAAGAGGGAAGGGAGGGCGGGCGGGGGGGGAGGGAAGTTGGAAGCACCCCCTTTTGAAAAGGGACAGGATCAACGTAGAGAATAGAACAGGTGGGATGTGGGATAGGAGGGAGGGAAATATAATCAGTCTTTTACAATATATCTGCTATGTTATTGTTTTGCATTAGCCACACATGTACAACCTATACTGAACTGCTTATCTTCCCAGTAAGGGTGGGTGATAAGGGAGGAAGGGAATGAATCTGGAATTCAAAGTTTTAAAATCAAATGTTTAAATATATATATAGTATTATCAATATTGTTTTACATGTAATTGGGAAATATAGAGATCCACCATGCCCTACTGGAAAAGTTGAAACGGGTATGGGAGAAAATATGGGAGAGAGCAGATCAGGGGTGGGGATATCCTGTAGGACTGCTGTTTTGGGGGGATTGGTGGGGGAAAAACGGGGAGAAAATTTGTAACTCAAAATCTGGCGGAAACGAACGATGTAAATCAGAAGTTAATAAAGCATTTAAAAAAAATTAAAAAAAAAGAAAACTCCTAGGAATACCATAGCCAAATTCCAGAGTTCTCAGGTGAAGGAAAAAATACTACAAGCATCAAGGAAGGAATAATTTTACTATTGTGGAAACACAATCAGGATAACACAAGATCTAGTAGCTTCTATATTAAGTGTTCGAAGGTCTTGGAATGTGATATTCCAGAGGTCAAAGGAGCTGGGATTAAAACCAAGAATCACCTACCCAACAAAATTGAGTATAATGTTTTGGGGAAAATAGGGTCATTCAATGAAATAGAGGACTTTCAAGCATTCTTGATGAAAAAAAACAGAGCTGAAAAGAAAATTTGACGTTCAAATACAAGAAGCATGAGAAACATGATAAGGTAATCAGAGAAAAGAAATCATAAGGAATTTATTAAAGTTGAACTATTTACATTCCTACATAGAAAAACAATAATTATAACTCATGAGACTTTTCTCAGTATGAGAAAAGTTGAAGAGAATATATATATGTATATATATATATATGTGTGTGTGTGTGTATACACACACATATACATACATATACATGTTTATATAGGAGGGTATGTGCATATAAATACATATGCGAATGTCTGTATATATGTGTACATGTATATACATAGACAGAGGGCACAAGATCATTTGAATAGGAAATGATGATATCTAAAAAATAAAATTAAGAGGTGAGAGATAAATATAATGAGAGAATATAGGGAGAGACAGAATAGGGTAAATTATCTCATATAAAAGAGACAAGAGAAAACTGTAACAATGGAGGGGAAGAACAGGAAGGCAAAGGGAATAGGTCAACATTACTCATTGAATTTGGCTAAAGGAGGGAATAACATACACACTAAATTGGATATTTTACCCTACAGGAAAGTAGTGGGAAGGGGATAAGAGGGGGGATGATAGAAGAGAGGGCAGAATCCGGGGGAGTACCTTCTTGTTCAAGGTCTTGTTCAACCTCTGCCTTTCCCTTGTGCAATTCCCAAAGCTGAGTTGATTCCAGGCCCTGATATGTCTGTGGCAGATTCCAGTGGGATGTTGGAGATCACGATGGGTTCAGTCCTGGTCAATAGCCCTACTCTAGCACTGGTACTCAAGGAGGTCAATTAGCTTTATCTCTTGTTCTGGGTCTAAGCACTTTTTGATTATGTTTTTTTATCTTCATAACAACCCTTGGAGGTAGATATTATTATCTCCATTGTACAGGTGAGGAAACTGAGTCAAACAGAGGTTAAGTGCCTCACCCAGGGCCACATATTTAGTGAATGTTTCAGGCCAGATTTAAACTCAGATCTTCCTGATGAAACACTGTGTTAGGTGTTGGAGATACAAAGACTGAGAGTCATTTCTCCTAGCTAAGTCCTTAGAAACTGAGAAGAAAAATTCTAATGACTGCATCACATAGCAGCCATTCAAATACATGAAGACAGAGAAGGTGAGCAGGAGATTGGTGATCTGCTATTGAGTGTTCTAAGCTTCTGAGCTTGCAATCATGCCAATCAATGAAAGATCTGAATATCAATAGGAAGTGATAGGTTTTGGTACTACTGAACATAGAACTAAAATGAAAACTGCCTCAAGGTAAAGGAAAATGGAGGTGCCTATAATGAAGCTATTTGGCAAAATTACAGAAAAAAATGGTTCTCCATGTATAACTGTACTAAAAGAATTAAATCAAGTAGTATATAGTAAATTGCAACTTTCAGCTTCTGATCACACTGTGATACTGAAGGGATAATTGTAAGCCTTTAATTAATAGGTGATATGAATTTTGGATACATAACTTCCAAAAGGAAACAAGCTTAATATTTCCTTTTTCTGAAGCATTGTTTTAAAAGAATTAGGTAAACTAATAAAGTATTAGAGGTGGAAGGAAATTCAGAATAATAGAACTATAGCATAATAAAATTGGCGATGGCCTTAGAGCATAAAATGAAGGAATCTAAAGCCATAAAATGACAGATATGGATGCAGAGAATGTAGCATATCAGAATGATTAAAAATAACTTTAAAATCCCCTAGGCCAATTTCCTTATTTTAATAATAGCTTGTTTCAATAATTCCAATAGTTCATAAAGATCCTTCTTATACATTATTTTAAAGTGTTCTCACAACAGCTCTGTGAGGTATGCAGGACAGGAATTATTAGGAACATAACCTTAAATTCCAGTTAAAATGGCAATGTGAAAGGTTACAGAGAAGCCTAGCTCTTCCACATAAATTCCAGGAAGTATCTGAAAAGGAGTCCAGAAAAGCAAGTGATTTTAAAAAAAATGTGAATAAGGGTGAAAAAAAGCTTCATAAAGAAGGTTGGAAGGTATAAGAGGCTAATAGAGTGTTGATACCATGGAAACCAGGGGCAGTTAGGTGACTCAGTGGATAGAGAGTTAGGCCTAAAGTCAGAAAGACCTGAGTTCAAATCTGACCTAGACATTTACTAGCTGTGTGACCCTGGGTAAGTAACTTAACCTCTGTTACTCCATTGGAGAAGAAAAATGGCAAATAATTGTAGTATCTTTGCCAAGAAAACTGCATGGACATTATTGATATTATGATCCACAAGGTTATAAAAAGGCAGACACAACTTCCTCTAGACACAACTAGATATAGCTGAACAACAACTATGGAAACCAGGACAAGCCTGGGAAAACATGCAAACTTATGCAAAGAGGAAGAAGAAATGTCCTAATGAAGCTAATGCAAGGTCTACAAATGGACTTCAAAAGAGTTAAAACTTTGAAGTAGTATTTGAAGGAAATACTTTGTAAGACTGGTTAAGTACTAATAACCGGGATATCTGAATCCAGATCCTGCACTTTGATGAAATGGAAGGTTGATCCTTCCATAATAGTTCACTACACAGAGAAATGGAACCCAGCCAGGTATCTTAGAGGATTTGGACCCAGAACTAATTCAGCTCCTTGAGCGCCAATACTAGGATGAGGCTATTGATCAGGCCTGAACCCATCATGATCTCCAAAATCCCACTGGGCCTGCCACAGTCATATCAGGGCCTGGAATCAACTCAGCTTTGGGAATTGAGTAGGGACTGATATCAGCTACTACATATTGACCAATTTTGGTGGTAGTATCTAGACTACAAAAGAGAACAGTATCAAATAACGCCGACCTAACCTTTCTAAAAGTGTCAGGAGGGAATTGGCTCAAACATAAAATCCCAATCCAAAAGCTGAAGCTGAGTAAAAAAAAATATGAGCAAAACAACAGAAAACGTTGCACACAGTGAAAAAAATACGATAGGTTAAGAGAAACTTGGGAGGCAAACCCAGAAGAAAAGAGTAAACCCATATCAAATACAAGTAGAGATTTGGAGGGTTAGGGGAAAAGTGGCTTGGCAAAAAGGACTATTAGAGTAGCTGAAAGGAATAAAGTAAGATAAAAATGATCTACATCTGTCTATCTACAAATACAAGTGCATATATATAGATGTATGCACATATGTAAACCTGTATATATACATGCATGCTTATGCATATGCATGCATGCATAAGTTAATTATACACACATGCAATTCCTTTAGAGCATATGAATATATTGTAAATTTGACATACAAACTAATGCTTACGAGGCCCTATAGTAACCCCTAGACTAGGGTATACTTCCCTGACCCTCTCTACATTTATCTCCTGAAAGCTAAGTCGTTTACCTTCTTTGATTCTCTTACTAGTGGCAGAGAGGTGCCTCAGTGGATAAGCTAGGCCTGGAGTTAGGAAGACCTGAGGTGAAATCCAGCTTCAGACATTTGCTAGTTCTGTGACTCTCAGCAAGTGTCACTTAACTTCTTTCTCAATTTTTTATCTGTAAAATAGGGATGATAATATCATCTGTCTTAGCAAAGATACTAGAATTGTTTCCAATTCATTTTATAGATGAGAAAACTGAGGGCAGCTAGGTGATGCAGTGAATAGAATGCCGGACCTGAAGCCAGGAAGACTCAATCTTCCTGAGGTCAAATCTGGCCTCAGACATTTGCTAGCTATGTGAACCTGGGCAAGTCATTTAACCCTGTTTGCCTCAGTTTCCTTAATTGTGAAATGAGCTGAAGAATGGAATGGCAATCACTCCAATATCTCTGCCAAGAAGACCCCAGATGGTGTCACAAAGAGTCAGTCACTACTAAAATGACGGAATGCCTACCAGAACAAAAACTACTTACAGTTGTCACAAAGTTCTGGTGAGTTAATCATTATGTAAAGTGCTTAATGCAGTGCCTGGAATATGGTAAACAGTATATAAATGTTAGTGATTCTTATTATTAGCTCTTATTACTCTAAGCACTGTCTAGGAGATAGTCTTCTTTGCATTGTCCAATCTCCCAGTTGCTTTCCTTATTCATCACTCTGTGTTCTGGGCCATTCTTCCCAGACCTGATGGAATTTATCCAATGAAATCTATATTTCTTCCATAATTAGTCATATAGGCATTTGGGAGCTCTTGTCTTAACTACTATCCCAACTGAACAAAAAGGCAACTGAACCAATTCCTTCCATTAAAAACCAATTGCATCAGGCAATAATCATATCTGGCACCATGAAGTATTCAGAATCTAGGTATGCAAACAAGTGATTGCTTCACTGAACTAAAGGCTATAGCACTCAAGGATTATACAGGCATACCTCATTTTATTGTACTTTGCTTTATTGCACTTCACAGATATTACAATTTTACAAATTAAAGGTTTGTGGTAATCCTATATCAAGCAAGTCTATGGGCACTATTTTTTCCTATAGCATGTGCTCACATCATGTCTCCATGTCACATTTAAGGAAATTCTTGCAATACTTCAAACTTTTCATAATTATTATATCT
This sequence comes from Petaurus breviceps papuanus, assembly GCF_028583685.1. Classification (NCBI taxonomy): domain Eukaryota; kingdom Metazoa; phylum Chordata; class Mammalia; order Diprotodontia; family Petauridae; genus Petaurus; species Petaurus breviceps. Next base: position 3,905,377 of record NW_027186442.1, on the reverse strand, counting down.
GTTACAGTGACCTGTGAACATTGATCTTTGATATTACTATTGCAATTGTTTTGGGGTGCCATGAATTACGCCCATACAAGATGGCAAATTTAATAGATGAATGTTGTTTGCATTCCGACTGGCTGTTCCTGTCCCTCTTCCTCTCCTCAGGCCTTCCTACTCCCTGAGACACAACAATATTGAAATTAGACCAATTAATAACCTTACAATAACCTCTAAGTGTTCACATGAAAGAGTCAATAGATGAGGAAAATTCCATTTTTGTCTTATTTTAAGAAATAGCCACAGCCACCTTAACCTTCAATAACCACCACCCCAATCAGTAAGCAGCCATCAACACCAAGGCAAGACCATCCACTAATAAAAAGATCAGGACTTTCTGTAGTCCCAGATGATAGTTAGCAATAAAATATTTTTAACTTAAGGCATATACTATTTTTAAGATATAATACTATTGCACAATTAATAGGCAACAGTATAGCATGAGCTTGCTTTTATATGAATTGAGAAACCAAAAAATCGGTGTGACTTGCTTTATTGCAATATTCTCTTTATTGTGGTGGTCTGGAACTGAACCCGCAATATCTATGAATTATGATTGTATTAGTACAAGGATATATAGTGAGTGATCTTCTCACAAGGATGTCTTCAGTAACTCTAGGTAGAAGTAGCCCACATGAGTGAGGGGTTCCATCTGGCCTGAGAAGTCAGCAAGGAATAGGTAGAGTAGTTCCATTAGAGAGGATTAAGCTGGAGGCCAGGTACAGTACCTCAAGTGAGCAATATTTCTTACATGCTGTTAATAGCTGAGCTTGCTCTAAACCACTCCATAGCCTGATTCAGCCTCATTCTTTCAAGAAGCTTCTTGAAGGCTGGGATGGTTTCATTTTTGTATTTGTAGTTCCAGTGCTTAGGACATAGAAGATGCTTTTAAAATGCTTGCAACTCACAAATGTAACAGGTCAAAGGTAGCCCATATCATTACTCTTTCCATTTCTTTACATGGATGTGTAACATAGAGGTATATTTAGATTATTCTTCAACTAAAGAGTTCATATGGAAAGCATTTTTAACAGAAACAAGGAAAGTAGAATTTTGTCCATTATTTCTTATTCTGAAATTCCTAAGTGGAGGGTGTTTCCTTCCCCAAAATTATCTGGTCATGATGGCTTTTTTTTGGTGGGGGGGAAACTATCTAATTAGAATAATTAGTTAGCATAGTTATCACATTATCATCTCACTCCATGATGTACAGTTGGGGCCTCTGTGGTATGGTTTGTTAAGCTTTGATGTTTCTCTTTGGAATTTAAAGAAAAAAAGGATCCTGAACATTGGCTTAGTCATTTCGTAAAATCTAAACTGATTAAAAATCTAATAAGCAAATGACATCTTTAAAAAAAATGAAGCTACTCAAAATCTACTGACTGATATTTTTGTAATGTCATAAAAAATTAGACCACTTTATATATCCCTAATATTCTAACTTTCTACAATGCCTTAAAGTTTAAAGAGCTGGGTCATATTTATATTCTCATATTATTCATTCCTCACCACAGGCCACTGAGTCAGACTAGGGAGGTATTATTATTATTATTTCTATTTTACACAGAGGGAACTGAAGTTAACGTAGTATATGTAAGGAGGACTGGCACAGGAAGAGAGTATCTCTAACATGGAAAGGTTAAGAAGCCTGAGTCTGGGAAAGTTAGGTTGATTGGAGAAAATGCAAAGCATGTATACATACCTTGTAACTGGTCCCAATCTGCTAGCCATGTGACTAAGAGAAATCTCTTTGATGTCTGGATGGATAGACCTCTGGAAGTAACTTTGAAAGGCATTAGTATCTTGTGGCCATTTTCTTTGGTTGCTCTCTCTATGACTCCTTTACTGATTGTGCCTGGTGAGAGTCAGTGTTTCAAAGGGAGAGAATCTGAACCTTGTCCTCTTTCAGGACAATATATGGCCATGTGAGACAGGTTTCAGCTCTTTGCTACAGCATTTTTTCTCTTCCTGTTTAGGGAAAGGAATTGGAGACTCAGACCTTATGAACCTGGAAACTTGGGAGTGACCTTTGGAACCGAGAACATCAGTAGATTAGATGAGGACTTATCCAACATTAATGCTAGATGTCACTATGAACTTGGTAAGACTAAAGTTAGGTAGAAATTGTGTTGATTTTCACTCATTGAATTCACTCATTGAAGGGCCTGAAATATGATATTCTGGAGGTCAAAAGAGTTAGGATTAAAATCAAGAATCAGCTACCCAGCAATACTGAGTATAATATGTCAAGGGAAAAATGGATATTCAATGAAATACAGGATTTTAAAGAATTCTTGATGAAAAGACCAGAGCGGAACAGAAAATTTAACTTTCAAATATAAGATTAACAAGAAGCATGAAAAGGTAAACAGGAAAGAGAAATTATAGGGGATTTATTAAAGTTGAAATGTTTGCATTCCTACATGGAAAGATGATATTTTTTAACTCAGGAGACCTTTCTTAGTAATAGGGTAGTTGGAGGGAATATATCTATGTATAGATATAGATATGTATGTATGTATATAAATATGTATATGTATACACACATATACATATATGCAGAGAGAGAGCACAATGAGTTTAATATGATAGCATGATATCTAAAAATAAAATTAAGGGGTGAGAGAGGAATATATTGGGGGAAAGAGAAAGGGAGAGGTACAATGGAATAAATTATTTCACACAAAAGAGGCAAGAAAAAGCTTTTACAGTGAGGGGAAGAGGGGAGAGGTGAGAGGGAATGAGTGAACCTTCTTCCCATCAGATTTGACTAAAGGAGGGAATAACACAAACACTCAATTGGGTATGGAAATCTATCTTATCCTATAGGAAAGTAGGAGGGAATGGGATAAGAAATGGGGGAGGAATAGAAAAGAGGGCAAATTGGGGGGTAGGGATAATCAGAAGCACACATTTTTGAAGTGGGACAGGGTCAAAGAAGAGAACAGAATAAATGGGGCACAGGATAGGATTGAGGGAAATAGTCTTTCAGAACATGACTACTATGGAAGTATTTTTTACATGACCACACATGTATAACCTATGTCAAATTACTTGCCTTATTAATGAGGGTATGTGGGAATGGAGTAAGGGAGAGAACATTGAACTGAAAGTTTTAAAAATGAATGTTAAAATCATTTTTTGCATGCAACTGGGAAATAAAATATACAGGCAATGGGATATAGAAATCTATCCTGTCTTACAGGAAAATAGAAGGGAAGGGGTTAAAAGAAGGGAGATTGTAAAGTCAAGTACAAGCAGTTCTCCTGAGGACTGCTGCTGTGAATAACTTTAAAGTTCTGACCACATAATATAGTGGACTTTCTATTTATTCAGCAGTAAACTAATGCAAAACATTCACAGAAACCAAAGTACAACATTCACAGTAATATAATATAACAGCTTATTGTTTTGCTTATTTTTGGAGGGCAGTTGGGGTTAAGTGACTTGCCCAAAGTCACATGGCTATTTTTTGTGTTAAGTGTCTGAGGCCAGATTGGAACTCAGGTTCTCCTGACTCCAGGGCCTGTGCTCTATTCATGGCACCACCTAGCCACCCCAAATTTAATTTTTTTCAATTAATAAAAATGTGGCTTCTGGGGCGGCCAGGTGGCACAGTAAGAGAGCCAGCCCCACAGTCGGGAGACCTGGGATAGAATCTGGGCTCAGATATTTAGCACCACACCCAGAAATAACTGGCCGTGTAACCTTGAGCAAGTTACTTAACCCCAATTGCTTAAAAAAATGTGGCTTCTTTGAACTATCCCATTTTCAAACTGTCCTCCATACCTGAAATTCCTTCCTTCCTCATTTTACCTTCTTAGAATTCCTAGGTTCCTTCAAGATTCAGTTCAAGCATTACCTTCCATATAAAGCCATTCCTGATGACTTAGTTGTAAACTCCTGAGGTCAGAGACTGTTTCATACATGTGAAGTCTACTATATTTGGGACATGGTAGGTGTTCAATAAATGCATGTTGACTGATTGATGTTGACTTCTTAGAGATCTATAATATTCAGAATCCTATATTTGAATATCTAAGTAATTTTCCTTGAAACTATGCATTCTAACTCATCAGTTATTTTTTGCAAACAAGCAACTTTATATATTTGGTTATTTAATTTTAGTGCAAAGGTAACATTTTTCTAACTGGACAAGGTTAATTATTCATTCATTTTTCTACTCAGAAAGAATTAAGAAATTCCTGCCTCTGTTTCAATAAGGATATCCACTCATTTTCTCAAGAAGAGTGAATAGTGACTGAACCAACAAAATTGAAATTTCCCACGTGGGTAGCCCTTGCTGAGGAAAGCAATCCATCTATCCATCCATCCAAACTGGGACACTTGGAGCTAAAAATGAACATTGTAGGTTTTCAGAAATTGAGCGTGTGCATTTAAAAAAGGTTTTAAGTGCTCTCTTTGTGAAGCATTTGATTGATTGATATTCAAAAGACTTCCAATTAATTAATTCATTGGAAACTTAATAGCTGAATGGATGATTGAGGGTGGGGGAAAATGGGCGGCAGGGAAAGAAACTCCACTGTCACAAAACAAGAAAATAAGTTTTTGTACTAAAGATGTCTTATAAATGCAACTCACCAAACTCTGTAAACTGTAATAATAACTCATATTACTATAACTAATATTTACAAAGACCATTCATCACAGAAACACTATAGATAGTAAGAATATTATTATTTACATTTTACAAATAGGGAATCTAAGTTTTGTAAACAGTGATATTTAAAATTGCTGCCTTCTTCCTAAATATGTTTAACCTGCCAGACTGTACTCAGTCCAATTCCTTGGCTCTTTTCAGTAGTGAGTAAGGTCCCAGAATGGACAGTCCCAACTTGACCTTAATGGTAATAATCCACCCTATTTCCAAGAGCACTGGAAGAGAATACCAATTGCTATGGTTCTCAGCTGTTACCTCTTTCAGTTTCAACCTCTTGAGAGTAGTAAAAACTTAGCTTATTAATCTGGAAGAGGTGTTTGATTGTGTGACTAAGAAGGATCAGTGTAAATCTATCCAGTTGTAATATTGACCCAAGCCTTTACCCACTAGGAAAACTACTCTTCTTCCCCTTTGGGCTGTATTTCCTTCAAAGAACTCTATTTCATGAACATAGTGGAATTAATCATACAAGCATAGTTTAGCTATAAAGAGTTTATTTCTAACTAAAGATTCAGACAAAAAGGAATAACATCAAATTTATATGTAAATAATTGTATCAGCAATGCCATATTCACAATGCCTATAGAGATTACAAATATGCTGATATAATTATCCATCACAAAATACGTCAGGTTTGCCATATGGGGAAATAAACTAGAAAATTTATTAAGATACCAAAAGACTGAGTCCCAAAACCAGAAAGTGAAAGCCATCAGAGTAGTTATGATATTGGCACAGGTAGATAAAGTAGAAAGCACCCACATTTTCAAGCCTTTAAAACAGAACAGGCTACCTCAGGCAAAGGTCCTCCTCTCCCCACTCACAGCAACCACCCAGCGTCCTGGAAGAGCGCTCCCAGCAGCTCTGGCCCCTGGCAGTCCTCAGCAGGAGTCCCAACTCAAAAAAAAAAAAAAAA
>NW_027186442.1:3897014-3899638 GCF_028583685.1 Petaurus breviceps papuanus | reverse complement strand
GGACCGTTAGCTCGGCTTTTTTTTTTTTTTTCTTGCTCTGCTATGTCAGCACGTCCATGGGGCATGGGAGATCTTTAAATCCCATAACCCTTACATTCGGCCCCAAGATCTTTCATGTCCCTTACTTGGCAAAAATACAGTAGGAATAACTGGTGTCAACAAAATTTCACAACAATATAACAAGAATAGCACACAATAAACACAAAAAACCATATTTTAGGGTGGGGCTTGAGCACAAGCTCCCCATCATTCCCCCCACCCCAAACAAATGGGGCCCCAAAATCTTGTGGTAAGGGGTGAAGATCTCTTCTTCTATGGCTACTTGCTGCTGAAATCGGATGTAGAGCTGTCCCTGTCCTTAGGGGTCCCATTTGAGAGGTCAGTTCTTAATATGCTTGATGCCAGGTCCAAGGGTGACACATCACAGTTGCAGACAGGGGGTGACATCCAGCTTAAGCTATCAGGCATCTACAGATGGAGGGTACCAAGCCTGTGGAAACAAATCTAACAAACAAGGTGAACAAACAAAAAATCAAGAACAATAACCAGACTATTGTAGCCTCACTCACGGTAGAATAAATGATTTAAGGTGATGGTATCTGGAACAGCAGCATACAAAGAAGGAGTCACCTTATTCAACTGTCTATAATCCACAGTCATTCTCCATGTCCCATCTGATTTTCTTACTGGCCAGACAGGATTATTCCATCTTGTGGTTGTAGGGACTAACACTCCTGCTTCAACATATTCCTTTATAGTAGTGGCAATTTCATCTTGCCCACCTGGCACACGATACTGTTTTAAAGTAATTACTTCAGAAGGTTCAGGTAAAGTGATTGGGTCCATTTTTAGTTTTCCTACTAAAACTGTATTAATTCCTATCTTCCTCACAGCAAATTGGTATCTTCCTTCAGGTAAATTCAGAGTCATGCCTCTCAATACATCTATTCCAATGATGTATTCAGGAATGGGTACAACAACCACAGTATATTCCTTCTTAGGTAACTGCCCAATTTTCATTGTTATTTTAACCTGTCTGGCTGATATTTCAGCGTCTCCTAGACCTGTGATGGTAATAGGAGTTCCATGTTTAAACTTATCAGGGTTTCCATAGATAAGTGTGGCCTCAGCCCCAGTATCAATCAGTGCCCTAGTCACAGTAGTTGATCCATTCTTCCAATATATTGTTAAACCAATATGGGGTCTGCAATCTCTTCTGCATATTTCTTTTATCTGGGCTGGGGCTTGGCCTATCTCCTATTCCCCCTGAAGGTGGGGCAAACTTGGATACAAAGATTCAGATTCAGAAATACCTGCGGGGGTGGTTCCTGCTTCCCTGTTCATTCTAATGCTAAGTACCTTTTCTTGGTACAGCTTATGCAGCTCTTCAGTTGGAATACCATCTATTCTTCTAAAGTCCACCCCAGCTCTTAATAGAGCAGTGAACAGTTCCCTTCTTGTGGGTCTATTTTGTCTCTGAATCCTCTGGCTGTTTACTCTTCTCTCTCGAGGCAATTTGTCTTTTTCCCATTCCCCTAAATCGCTTAATTGTGAAATCTTATCCAGCACCTCTGAAAGAGGGTGCCCTATTTCTCCAATTAATAGAGTCAGAATTAGGTGCTTATATGCAGGAGGAGCCGTCTTCACTATGATATTTCTATGAGGAACTCCTAGGGGGGTATCATAATATGCATTTGCATCTCCAATCAGGATAGCAGTTTTCATTACCTCCTCCTTTAACTTTCTCATACAGTCTCTAAGTGAGTACCAGGGTCTGTCTCCCCTAGGCCACATAGATTCAGTTGGATATTGCTTTTTGCAACCTTCTGCAGCTAAAGCTAGAAGATTCGTTTTGTTATTTCCTCCTTGCATATGGTGATCCCTAAAAGCCTGGTGTACAAAAGGATTCTGACTGATACTTATGAATTTTAAACAGTCCTCATTGTCCAGTGTTATTCCTCCTGCGCCTTCATCAGTGATTCTTACTATCCAAGACACTAAAGACTCCCCCATTCTTTGGGTAAATCTACTCAATATATCAGTGATCTCCTGTTGAGTGAAATCCTCAATTATCTCCCTGGACTCTGTTTTGCCTCGGTGGTTCTCCTGCCTTCTTCTTCGTATGGGGAGAGCTTCTACATTAGGAAACTCCTCATCTAACCTTGTTCCATTCTCCTCACACACATTCTCCTGGAAGCTGTCAGGGCAACTCTGCCCAGCCTGTACAAAGCATGCACATTTGTTCTGCTAGTTTTTTGCTTCCTTTTAGCTACATGAACAGTAGCTTGCTCCTGGACCACATGAGTCCCTCCAGTTTGCTCTTCTGAGTACTGTGACACAGAAGAATCCTCAGGCAAACCAGCTGACTCCCTAGCCATCCTAGCTCTTTCCTTCAGCAGCTTATCCCTACTTTTACACATAAGGCGATAACTTGTTAGCAGCACCCAGCCTCTCCTGCACACTCCTGCCAGTTCTTTGCCTGGTTCTATGGGTATTGCTTTCAAACATCTTTCCAAATCTCCAGGTTCTCCCTCTTTTAGCCTTGGTTCCCAGTTTTCACAGGGCCCTGTGCTTTTAGCCCATTCTCTGGCTAGAGAGGAATAAGGCAAATCCTCCCATCCTGG
>NW_027186442.1:3876514-3896614 GCF_028583685.1 Petaurus breviceps papuanus | reverse complement strand
AAGATACCAAAAGACTGAGTCCCAAAACCAGAAAGTGAAAGCCATCAAAGTAGTTATGATATTGGCACAGGTAGATAAAGTAGAAAGCACCCACATTTTCAAGCCTTTAAAACAGAACAGGCTACCTCAGGCAAAGGTCCTCCTCTCCCCACTCACAGCAACCACCCAGCGTCCTGGAAGAGCGCTCCCAGCAGCTCCGGCCCCTGGCAGTCCTCAGCAGGAGTCCCAACTCAAAAAAAAAAAAAAAAAAGACAACCCCCCCAAACTCCCACCACCAGGACCTTTGGTCGGGCTTTTTTTTTTTTCTTGCTCTGCTATGTCAGCACGTCCATGGGGCATGGGAGATCTTTAAATCCCATAACCCTTACAATAATGACTACCTATATTATTTGATGTGGCTCTTCCAGACCTAGGCAGCTCCTAGCCTTGAACCCAGAATTTTTCAGTGGCAATTCAGGTGCCTTGAACTCAGCTTTTTCTACTTGGAGTGGAAAGGCCTTCCGATTGATTGATTGAACCATCATCCCCCATGTTTTTCCACTCACAGCCTAGGCACCCTCCATGGACTTTTGTTCAAAGCCTCCCAGAGGTAGTTAGGTGGAGCAGTGGCTAGAGCTTTAGGTCGGGAGTCAGGAAAACAATTCAAATCCAACTTCAGATATTTAGTAGTTGTGTGATTCTGGACAAGTCACTTAACATATATCATCAACTATAAAATGGGGCTAATAATTGTACCCAGCTCTCAGGGTTCTTGTGAAGATTAAATGAGATATTTGTAAAGTGTATAGTACAGTATCCAGCACATAATAGGTGCTTAATAAATGTATATGTCTTTCCTTCCTACCTTCCTTCCTTCTTTCCTCCCTTCTTTCCTTTATTTCTTCCTTCCTTCCACATTACAATTAAATCAGATGGTAATTAATAATAATTAAGTGACATATAGCATTTACTAAGTGCCTGGCACTGGGATAAACAGTTTACAATTATTTTCTCATGTGATCCTCACAACAACGCTGGGTAATAAGTGCTATTAGTATCTCATTTTACAGATGAGAAACACTGAGGTAAACAAAGGTTAAGTGATTTACCCAAGGGTCACATTAACCCCTAAATATCTGAAGCCAGATTTGAACTCAGGTCTTTCTGATTCGAGGCCCAGCACTCTATCCACTGCAATACCTAGCTGCCCCCAAACCGGGGGACCGGGTCACAGTTCCTTCCTCAAGAACAGTCACTGACAATCTACACTTTGATTTTATTCCCCCTTGAAAGAGTTTTCTGCATTGTCTGTTGCTCTGCAGGTTCTTGGATTCCATAAAGAAATACAACCTCATCACTATGGGCCATAGATATTAACATGGATAGTGGTGACAGGGCAAGAGTCGGTCCTTTTCATCTCCAAGGTCATTTTGCCTTTTTTGTTCACTTTTTTCCTTTGCAACAATCCGCATGCTTGGTCTACTTTACTTTATCCCATTCTCTTTCCTTTCAGCAGTCCTTGTTTCCAACCCTTAGTACCATGAAGCAATTGTCTCTTTCTTCCCCCCACTGACTGAAGGGTTAGTACTTTTTAATTTTGGTGAATTTTTTCAGAATTTGAGGCAGTGACTTGTGTAGAATAGATACTAAATAAGTATTTGTTGAATTGAATTGAGCCAAGATCTTGACTCTGCTAATGTTGAATAGCTTTTTGTACATGGTATAGACTTCTTGTTTAATCTACAACAATGGAATGTAAAGTTCACATTATAAATAATAAGATTTAGAGATGGAAGAGAAGTGAGAGATCATTTTACCCCAAACGGTGAGGGGATTGATAGAGGAACTCCTAGTTAATTTTATAAATTTTTCAAGTAACCTGATGAGATAACAAGTCACATTCCTTTGTTGGAAGGATACCTCCTGTGGAGGTACACATACATGCATGCCATGATTGAGAAATCACTAAGAACTTCTCTCTTTGGTTTCTAGTGACTTGAATTCCTTTCAAAATAATTGTTAGTTAAGAGTCAAGAGGAATAGACTCTAATAAAGTCACCTGTTTCTTCTGAGATTTATACAATTAAACTGTGAAATACCTTACCCTATTTCTTCCTCTCCCTTTTTTCCTCCCTTGGATTTCTAGACCATAGTGCATCAGTGGTGGAGTTGGGCAGTAGGGGTAAGTTGTTTTCTCCCCACATACCCCTCCTTGGTATCAAAACAATGATGACTGACTAGAAAAATACTCACCCAAATGCTTGTGCTTTCTGAGATGACTGAGGGGGTAGGGAGGGGATTGTTCTTTGAACTTGAATTCCCCACTGTTTCTGACTTCCTGCTACCTTTCTGGGACACAGGTCAGACAGTAGATTTCCTAAGAATGGATTTTCCCAAAAGTTCTATAATTTCCAAGAGATCAAGAGTTGCTAAGTTTGAGTCATATGCCATCCTCTCAGAAGGAGATTACTTTAGCAGCATACACCTTGGAGTAAGAGGACCATGGGACAAAGATTTCCCTCCATCTGAAGGACAATTATAGGGGAGAAGAGTGACTAGAGTAAGAAATCTGGATCCTGCCAACCCTGGTGTTACCATGAACTGCTAAAATAGTGCAGACGCAGGTGAATAGGGAATATCTTTTCCGCATTTCTGAATATTTTCTTTTCCTGCCTCAGGGGTGCTATTTGAGTGCTTTATGTTTTTTATTTGTTTGTATTTTAATTTGTTCCCAGACTTCTTTGAATCCTTTTGATCTACTGCACCTTCTCTGGTGGAGGAAATATAGGCTACCTCATATCTGATACCTTATTGTTCCTTGAGTATCTTTGTAGGAATCATATATCTTATTACACACTTTAGAATAAACTTGGGTGGGAGCCATAGAGAGTAAAACTTTGGGGTAGGAGGAGTATCAGCCAAGAGAGAAAATGACTTCTTGGGATCAAGCTCATACCCTCATTTTACAGATAACGAAACATGGGCCTAAAGAGGCGACATTGCTTGCCCTAAGTATCAGAGAAAGTTAGTAGCAGAGCCCAAAACAAGACTCCAAGTTCTTTATCTTCATATCTAATTCCTTTACCAACATAATGTGACATGAATGACACAAGGCAAAAAATACTATAAGGAGATGCTGATCTAACTTTCTAAGCCCCTTTCTGTTCTTTTGTTAATCATTGCCTGGCCTAGTTTATTCATTTGCCTGAAGAAATTCTTCCAATTCCCCTTTCTTTCAAAAAAAAAAAGTATATTTTTGTTTTTTTCTTTCTGTTGTATCTTCTTTACCTCCCACTACCAGGGAGCCATTCCTTATAGAAAACAATAAAAAAAAAGTATGGGGAAAAAAACTGGCACAACTAGTTAGCATATTGATAAATTTCTGTCATTTATGTACTATTCCATACCCCTAGTCCTCTACTCCTACAAAGGAATCAATGGGAAGGGAATTCCTTCTCATAGATCTTCTTGGGTCCAGGTTTGTTCATTTTAATTTCTAGGGATTATTTTGATTATTTTTTTTGAGGGCAATTGGGGTTAAGTGACTTCCCCAAGGTCACATGGCTAGTTTTTGTGTTAAGTGCCTGAGGCTGGATTTGAACTCCAGTCCCCCTGACTCCAGGGCTGGTGTTCTTTTCACTGTGCCACTTAGCCGCCCTGATTATTTTGTGGTTGTTTTTCTTTCCATTTACATTGTTGTAATTGCGTATATTGTTCCCTTGGTTCTGCTTACCTCACTTTGAATCACATCATAGCACAGTAATATTCCTTTTCATTCCCAATTGATGAGCATATATTTTGTTTACAGCTCTTTGCTACTATAAAAAGTGCTGCTTTAACATTTTTGGTGGATGTGAGCCCTTTCTTTTTGTCATTGACATCCTCCCTCAAACCTCTTCAACTTAGTTCGTGGAAAATTCTGAGTTGGGAGCAGGAGGCTCCTTTTGAGTGGCAAACCCTGAGCCTAACTCATATGTAAGGTTTGCAAAGCCCTTTACAGATGAGGAAACTGAGAGAGAGATTAAGTGACTTGCTCAGTGTCACATAGCTAGCAGGTATCTGAGACTGGATGCGTATTTTGGTCTTCTTAACTCCAGATCTAGTGCTCTATACATGTACTACCTGCTTCTTAGAAAAGTTATAATGAAACATTTTATAGTTGAGTTCTCTCACAATTCCAATTGGGAAACAATAGGAAGAGACAGTGGGAGGGGGGAAAACAGAAGTAAGGGAGAATCAGGTTCTATTTAGAAATGATTGAGGAGGATGGGGTCAGGTTAGGGATAGTAATGGGGTGGGGTTACCAATTAATAATGAAACCAATTGTTTGGGAATGCAGAGGTCCCAACAGGCTCAATAAGTTTTTTTTTCCTTTTTTTGCTTCATAATCCAAGATATGGCTTAATCAAATAATAAACACATTTCCATAACCTTTTTATTGTTTACAAAACTTTCCTCATGATATCTCTGTAAACATTTACCTTAGCTTGCCTGATATTAGATCCAACACACCATTTTTTGGGGGTCATCCAATCATCACTAACATTCTTGGAATGGACAAATCAAGCATTTTCCCTGTGACTTTACTTACCAAAACACTTTCCTGGTCACCATGGTATCTTCCCCTACTAGAAAATAAGCTCCTTGAGGGTAGGGGCTGGCTTACTCGCTTGTATTATGTCCCCAGCACTTAGTACAAGTGCCTAGAACATTCATCCATTTATTCAGTTTGATTGAGGAGGGGGATAAGACTTTGTAAAAATCCACAGTTAACTGGGAGTAGATGAGTGAGACAATAATCTAACTATCCAGTTGTCAATAAGTGGATTCTTCAGAATTCAGCCAAGGTCATCTGATGCAACAAAAACATCTGATCTTAGGGGATCAGGTTGAGTCAAACAAAGCATAGCTTCCAAAGTGATTCTTACATTTTGGCATGAATCTGACTAATGCTTTGCAGATCTTTGAATTATCTGATTTGGGACTGGTTCATCTAGTCCTCTCAGTGCCTTTGATCTTATAACTGACCAGTCCTGGGTTATAGGATGTTATCTACTTTATTCTGAATTTGAACTTCCTTTCAACCCCAAGCAAGGTGTACCCTTTTGTCTACCTAGAGGTTTCCCTAATCACCAGTATACCTTGGCCCTGCCTCAGGCAGGGTATAACAGGATAAGATTTAACAAAGAATTTTTGTGGTCACATGATTGGCAAGCCACAGAACTGGGACTTGGACCTGTCTTGTGACTCCTAGACCAAGGTTCTTTACACTACCATATACTGGCAGTGATCCTAACAGACTAAGCCCCAATTTCCTTCCATAAATACGTATTTTATTCCCCAAAGCAAGTCATTCCCCTGATTCCTACCCAAAGTCAAGTTTATGGATAATAGCTGCTGGCCATCCCAACTGACCTTTACAGGTGAATTCCTAGAGTCTTAGGATCTCTTAAGTTGGAAACTTGGTCTTGGCACTTGAAAAACTGCACACACAATGAAGGCAAAAGGCAAAAGGTAAAAAAAAAATCCCTCCCTGGAGATGCTTCATTACTTTCTCCATCGAGGTGTGGAAGCCATTAAATCAAATTATTGCCTCTCAAATATTTTTAGCAGAATGCCCATCTCCTTCTGCATTTGCCTTCAAGGTACATGTTTTCAACTAAGTAATAGGATAGACAAATTAAATGCAATTTCAAATTTAAACCTGTACAAGTGTCACTTCCCAAGTCCCCCCTGATAGTCCCAGGGGGCTGCCCATAGCGCTTTTGGAAAGTATATTACTATACTTGGTTCCCATTATTTAGTCCAAGAGATTCTTATTAAAATAAAAGCAGCAATAAGGTTAATATTTTATATACTGCACAACTAGAGCAAGCACATTGGGACCCTAATGAATGCATTTGTTTCTCTTATCACCTTCCTCATTTACGTTATTAAAAAATAACAAGGAATACCTCCTTGCCTTCCCTGCACATACACATACATGCACATGGCAGCCTAGGAAATTTCAAGATTCCAAAGTAGTATGTGCTCTAACTTGGAAAAGTGCTGTCTCAAGAAAAAGATCACCTTATGTTTCCTTATACAACAACTGTCTGGCTTTACAAAGCTGACAAAAATCAGTGCCAACCTTTGTGGTCTGTCCATTGAACCCAGAGAGTCATACCAACCAAAGTACTTTTCTCTAGGAGTTAAAACTGTGGTTCTGGGAAAATCTTTCATTCCTCTGGGCCTCTGTGAACTTATCTATAAAATGAAGGCATAGGATAAAAAAAAAATGTAGTCTGAAAAAAAAAAACAGGGCACTGGAGTTTGATGTCAAAGGACTTCCTTTCAAATCCATTCATATTCTGGTTGTGCTACTGATTTAAGTATCTTTCGACAAGTCACTCCATCCCTCAGGGATTCTGATTCCTAGCTGTAAAATGAAGGGCTAGAGTAGATGATCCACCAAATACTTACATTGATGATGACGATGATGATGGTGATTGTTATTAATGTTACTAATGTTACACTTCAAGGTTTGCAGAGTGCTTTACATTTATTATTTCATGAGGCCATGACTCTATTTCTTTGTGGATGAAGGCTGAGATGTGGATGACATAAAAATGATGTACCTAATGTTTTCTTTGAAAATAGCTTAGTCCCTAATCTGAAAGTGAGAACTGAACATACTTTTGTCTAGTCATAATGACATAATATATTATATAAGGCTTTATAATTATGAAGTTATTTTAATATATGATATAATTTGGTCCTCACATCAACTTTATGAAGTAGACACTATAAATATTGGGATCTTCATTTTACAAATGATGAAACTTTAGCTGAGGGAGATGAAGTGAATTACCTAGCTCATAAGGTTAGTATGCAGAAGAAGAAGGATTCAGATCGAAATGAAAACTGGAATATATAACTAGTTTGTTGGTTTTTTAAATGTGGTTGGAATTCACTTGGTTACAGGGTCAGAAAAAGGGTTGTGGAATAGAACATTTATAGGCATAAAATCAAGCTGCATGCTGCAGTTTCTCTCTGCAGGAACTTGTTCATGTTATGAACTCAGTTTCTGACACACTTTATTATTTTGCTGAAATGTATTTATTTTTTAAATGATGGCTAAAATGTTGGGTCATTGAGATTTTAAAATGAGGGCTTAAATAGTCTCTTGGTTTATTTGAGATAAACTTTCTGATGTACTCAGTCTTACTTAATCGGGAGGAATTCCTAGGGAAAATAAATGACAAGGAACCAAGAATTTTCATATTTTTGAATCATGGAATATGTATGCCAACAAAATAAAATAAAATAAAATTTCAAAATGTTACAGAGCTTGATTAGCTGTTAATTTTTATTATAAATTCACACCTACATCACTAGCTGTTATTGTCTATGTTTCTTTCTTTTTCTTTCCTCATTTCTTTCTCCTTTCTTTCTTTCTTTCTTTCTTTCTTTCTTTCTTTCTTTCTTTCTTTCTTTCTTTCTTTCTTCCTTCCTTCCTTCCTTCCTTCTTTTCTTTCTATTTTTTCTCTCTGTGTCTGTCTTGTCTACCTTTGTATGCTATATAAATATGTATGTAACTAGGGGTTCAGCAGAGACTTCAAAGCACCCCCCATTCTGCTTTTAGTTGACTGTCTGTGTGTGACTCAGCACTGATGGGTTTTTATCAATTTGAGATTAGTAGGCAATCCTGATACTAAGCAGGAAGAGCTGATGAGTCATTAAATCTTTTTAAAAAGGGGGTTATTCTGCCCTTAGTCTTTCTTCCTTCTACCTGCCAGGTGGCAACTATCTGCCCTCAATCTTCACAGGAAGTGTCAGGGCTACATAATGCCACACTGAAGGAAGAGAATTTCTGGGAAGAATCGCTGTATTTTTAAAGGTTCTGAGTCAGCTCTTTCCGCTCAGGTAGGTGTTTGCCTCACTATCCCAGACTTCCAAAATTGCATCTGACCATTTGTCAAAAGCTTATGACAATCCCTAACCTGACTTTCCAGAAGACATTGTCTTCAAGGGTTACAATGCCAAACCAATGTGAAATGTCAAATGTCTAATAATCAATCTTGCAAATCGTGTTATGATGAGGTTTAAATCTCAGTCTCTAATAGTTAGAACTTAAATTACTCAATCCTGTTTTGTCTCCCTCCTCCCCATGAGAGGTCTTTGCATTTTGGCAATTCTTCTGGTGTAGGAAATAACTATCTATCTCATGTTCAATTCATATCAGATATTGAGTAACTTTCTACTCTTCCTCTTAGTGAGAAGACTCTAGACATAAGTCAAATTGAAAACTGTGAGCAATTTTCCCTGGGGGTAGCTAAGGCATCAGACGTAATAAGCTGAAGACAGTGAGAAGAGGAATTTGACCCTTGTCCTAGGTGGTCATATTCCTTCCACACAATAATCCCATATGTCCTCAAATTATCTTGCATTTACTTATCAATGGACCCTTCAACAGAACTTTAACTCCTTGAGGGCAGAGACCATTTTGTGGGAGAAAGCCGTGCCTTGTCATGTGTGTGTGTGTGTGTGTGTCTATGTGTGTCTGTGTTTCAGGGAATGGAAGGAGGCTTAATTAATATTTGTGGGCTTTAATTGAATTAATTTGAATTGTATTGAATTTGGCAAGTTATAAAATAAAACACAAAATATACACATACACACAACATTTCTTGGAACAAATATCTGAAATTACTTATGTGTATGTAATTAATTTTAGTGGCATCATTTGATATTTTGCTTTTATATTATCTTCATTTCCAAATATACTATCACCCAGAAAGTTATCCCTTGAAACAACAAAAAAAAAAAGAAAAAGAAAAAACAAAGAAGGAAAAAAGCAGCAAACCTAACCAATATTAATGAAGAGGGTGATGATGATGATGGTAACTACTGACATTAATATCATCCTTACTATTTGCCAGGCATTGTAGTGTTTTAGAATTATTATTTCATTTGTTTCTTATGACAGACATGGGGGGTAGATGCTATCATTATCCCCATTTTACAGATGAAGAAATTGAAACAGAGATTAAATGACTTGCCCAGGGTCACACAACTAGTGAGTGTCTCAGGCTGAATATGAATTCATCACTTCCTGAATCCAAAGCTCTCTCCACTGAGCTACCTATCTGACAGTATTTACAATCTGCCACACAAACTGGCTCCTATTACTCTTGAGAAAGAAGACAAATTCAATTCGAAAATCTTTTTTTTTTTTTTCAGGGCTGAGCTTAGTAATTACAACTACAAAGTGCTGAAATAATAATGATAATAACAATGACATCAGTTCAGTAACGATAATAACAACAATACTAATAATAAAACAATAGCTTTTAAAACCAAAAGACCTTCATGTTTGTTCCCCTGAAAGCTATACAACCTTGGACAAGTCACTTCACTGTTCAGCTCCCCATCTTCAAAATGGGATTAGTATTTCTGACATTCCCTGTGTATGAGACTGTATAACTTATGCAAAAGGCTATTTAACCACAAAGTAGTATATCAGTCCAGTCTAGTTCCATAATTATCAAGTATCTTTCAGGTGCAAAGAGGAAAAGCATGGCATAGTAATTAGAGGGATAGATAGCCGTGTAGGGAAGAAGACCTAACTTCAGTTTTACCTTTGATATATACTAGGTATAAGTCTGCTGTGTGTGACTCAAAACTAGTTAAAAATAGGAAGGCATATCACTTGTAGTCTTCTTTCTAGATAGGAAATTCTTCAAAGATAGAAATGCTTAGAGGATTGGTAATTTCTCCATCCTAAGAGATCTTGAAATACCATGACCCCTTATTAGATATGATCTATCAGAGATTCCTTCAGTTATGTTTCGTATTATGTGGTCACTCAGGTCCATTTTAGCTCTCAAGTCCTGCATTCATTAAGTCTTGAAAAATAAAACTACAAAATGATCTCTAGTTATATGTGTTCCTCTTCAACTTTCATAGTATTAGTGATAGAGTGGCAGAAAAGTATTTTAAAAACAAAAATATGTTTTAAAACTATAAATATTAATTATAAGTACTATAAATGTGAAATATAAGTCCAATGACAAAGACTATGTACTATTATTAGCATAGAATCAGATAAATATTGCTATTCTCAAGAAAAAGGAAACAAAACAAAACAAAAAGGTGCAGTTATACTAAAGGATATATTATAAGTTCTCCATGAAGAGGTAAAGAAAGGAGTTAGGGGACTTAGTTACATAATGTGTCCAAGAATTACAAAAATATATGAGTATCACATTTGCAGTGATAACCATCACTGTAAGCAAAAGAAACAAACAAATAAAAATACCATGAAGTTGTAGCACCAATGCAATATTCACAGTGCCCATGATCACTATAAATATACCTGCATGGTGCTCAATCACAAAATATAACAGAATCTCCATATAGAAGACAGAAACAAAGATATTTATTCAGACACAAGAAAATTGAATCCCCCAAACAGGAAACTCAATCCATAATAGCAACATAGAAGTTAATGAACAACAACTTAGCAGAGAGTCACATCATCCTTTAGCCTTCCAAAAAACCAACACAAGACCAATATTTACTCAAAAGCCTATCTGTCTCCCTCAGAAGCATCCTCTCCTCCCAAACATCTAGCTTGCTCTGACTCCCAGATTCCTGTGATCTCTGTTCTACCCTTCAGCAAATTCCTCCCCTGACAGACTCCATGTGATTACATTCATCCTATTCAGGGGCAGAGTATATTTTCAAAGCAGGGAAAGTGTTTAAATTACTGTAGGCTTATTAAGGAACAGGGAAGATCTTCAAATTACCATTACCATTACCATTACCATTACAGAAGTCAATTGCATTATTGATGCCAACATTTGTTGCATAAGACAAAGAAGTAGAGATATTCAACAAAGAATTGGTGAAGTCACCATATACTTCAAATCTTTATACCTTTACTATGGAGGTTATGGAGGTGGAGAGGAATTACAAAAGCACATTGAAAAAACAGGCTCAGATTTGAGAAATGAAAGAGACAAAGCCTTTTTGATTATTCTAAAACTTTGTCTCCTTATACATCGTTAATACTTTCAGAACAAAGTTAGAATATATTAATATATATGGAACCTCAGTCATCACAGAACATGAAATTTATTATAACTTAACAGAAAAGATGTGATTAGTTACTATGGAGTTTAAAATTGTCCAATCTACAATAAAATATACTGAAGCAAAGTTCTGAACCAATGGCATGGTGCCCTCTAAGGAAGTGGACCTTGGATCTTCCTCACAGTCTGAAATATCCCTGGTCCTCAGGACCTTGTTTTTATAGGGACTGACACTCACATATGAAAAAGAGGCAAAATAAAATACAGAATCCCATGGATTGATCGACCTTGCTCTTGAGGGCCAAAACCAACATTAGCAAAGGGTGTCACAGGTTGGGCAAAGCACAGGGCATTTCCACTAAGTGATCATAATAAGAAGGTCACTTTTTCATGTTGGACAAGAGAGAGTGGTCTGGAGGTACAAAAATAAGTTGGTGGACTTTCCATGTAATTAAGTTACCTCCCCCATGCTGGGGGTGATCACTACAACAAGGAAAAAGAAGAGTGAAGTGCCTCTAGTTAGCTTCCTATGAATAAACAAATGAACTTACAATCTGCATCTCACAACTCTGGGGCCTAATATACAGAACTTATAATCACTACCCCTATGGATTCATTTCAAACTGATTAAAACTGATTGGAATAGAGTAAGGGTCCAAATGAATCATTTCTCAGTTTCCTGAAGTAAAGTTGCATCACAGTCAACTGTTTGTGTGCAGATGGACCATTGATTAGTAGAGGAAAGGTCAAAGTCAATGTAAAATTAGAAGAAAAACTAAGGATGAAAAAAGGAGAATGAAGCCCTTGTGAGAACTATTCCAAAGAGCTACTAATATTCAATGTTATTATAAAGCAAAAACCAAATGAATATGGTTATTATCATTTCTTGCAAATGTTTAAGAAATATAAAAGTCATAACAACAAGGTCAAAAGAACCCATCAACCATTTTAGACAATGGATACTTAATTGGCTTGCCAAGTAGTAAGAGATGGTTGCCAGGGACAAAAATGATTTAGAATATAAATTCATCTGTAAAAGACTTTAGAAGAGACAGATTAAAGCAGTATCTCCTGATAAGAAGGCAAAAAGTAAAAACAAAAACAAATTTAAACACATTTTGTTGTGAGACCCAAATGAGTCATATGATTCTAAGAACCTTCACATATAAAAAACTGTCAGGAAGACAGTACATGGAAAAATATGAAAAAAAATGTTGGATGTTCTATAACAATCTGTTTTCATCATCAGTGGTAGAAGAACTACAACATTTGGACCATAACACTTGAATCCCTGCTTTTCTACATGAGGCAACTTCATGACATAGTAGATAGAAAGCTGGACTTAGAGACAGAAAGACCTGAGTTGAAAAGCTGCCTCAGACATTTTACTAAGTTGTGTGACTCTGCACTGTCAGTATCAGTTTCCTCATCTGTAAAATGGGGATAATAATAATAGCTACCTCTCCAAGTTTTTGTGAGGATCAAGTGAGAATATCTATGTATGTGTGTATGTATGTGTATATATACATGTATACATAGACATATATGTATCTGTAATAAACTCATGTGTATATATGTATGTGTATATTTATATCTATACATATCTTGCTAAGCCTTTAAAAGTCTGTTATTAGCTATTCTTTTTTTTTTGCTTTTTGGAGGGGGAAGGCAGGGCAATTGGGGTTAAGTGACTTACCCAAGGTCACATGGTTAGTGCATGTTAAGTGTCTGAGGCTGTATTTGAATTCAGGTCCTCCTGACTCCAGGGCCAGTGCTCTATTCACTGTGCCATCTAAGCTGCTCCTGTTATTAGCTATTCTTAAGAAGTAATAGGAAGATAAAGTTTAGAGTGGCAATTGGACCAAATCAAGTATTAAGCAGAAAATGATCCAATCTTGAAAATATCTCAGAAACACTTCCCAAAACATCTCAGGGTGAAGAAGATCTCTAGTATGTGTGTGTGTGGGGTAATGGAATAACATATCAGATTAATACCTAAAAATAAAAATTAATACCTAAAAACAAAAATCACCATTTTATGATTATATAATTATGACCTATATGTCCAATTTCTCATTTTTTAAAAAAATAAATTTTATGAGAGTAATATACACATGTATGAAGAATATCCTTGATGAAAATATGAGAGGGAAACAGGCAGGCTTTGATAATAAACCAATAGAACATAAACTCCTTGTAGTCATGGAACATTTTTAATATTTAGAGCTCTATTGTCAACATATGAAATAACTGAACCATATCAATATTGCTAATCTTATGATAAAAAAACTTAAAAAAACATTTCAGTTAAAGAATGACATAAGTTTTCCATGGAAAGGCAGATAAAGGAGTTGCACATGTTCATTGAGTTTAGTTAAATTGAGCTGATTCTTTAGAGTTAACTGTATCTTCATATTCACATAAGTCATGGAAAGGTATAGAGGATATAAAGTCTTTTAATGGTTATTAGTTAGTAATTACAAAAAGAAATAAGTAAAGAAAAACTCTATCTTAAAGACTATGTACCAAGAAGAAGTGTGTAGTAGTGCATCTATTAACATTTCTATCCCTCCCCCCTATTTCCATCTCTACCTTCCGAATCCTCTGGCTAACTTCAATTTTTAGACCAAATCCCAACTTTAGCATGAAGTTTTTCTAAGTGTCCCTACTACTAGTGCCTTCCCTCTGAGGTAAAATTTAATTTACCCTGTGTTTATTGTATATAGTACATGTATACTCTCTACATGGTGTTTGCCACATTAGAATATGATCAGCTCTTTGAAGGAAAGGACTGTTTCCCTTTTTATTCCCAGTAGTTAACATAGTGCCTGGCACACAGTAAGCCATTTAATAAATACTTCCTAATGTCATTAGATATTTTTCAATGTTTATTCATTTTTTAATTTTATCCCCACTTCTTCCTTTAAAAAAATCCTTCTTATAAGAAATGTCTTTGATGTCATTAAAAATCTGTGAAATAAAGTAAAGGAAGCTAAAGGCTTACAGAGTGTACAGAAGTTTCATATTTGTACATAATAAAATTCTTCTTCAAGAATAGAAATGAAAGTCATGTTCTTGGTAAACACATCACAAACTGAAATTAATTATAATTAAAGTCAGGAAGAAACTCATTTATTCAATCATTCCTCAATCAGCTGTTTACCGTCAAACCACTGACTTGCTAATAATAATAGCACTTTAAGTTTTACAAGTACTTTACATATGCTATCTCATTTGATCTGTACAATAACCATGGAAGGTTGGTGCTATTATTGTCCCCATCTTACAGATGAAACAATTGAGAAAGACAGAAGTTAAGTGACTTGCTCTGAGGCTCTCACAACTAGTGTCTCAGACAGAATTTGAATTGAGGTCTCCCTGATTGCAGGTCCACTACTCTCTATTGGGTTACCTGAATGCTTAGAATATAAATCAAAATGAATACAAAATTAGAAAAAAACTATGAAACTGAGTAAAAATATTGCATGCAATTAAAACAACTTCAACCTGACCTATTGGAATCAGGTAGAGCTAAGTCCCTATTAGTACAAATATATGAATCCCTTGAGTGGTTGCAGGTATTCCAATTCACACTATTTGAAGTTATAATTATGAGAAATATGGTAATTGGCTACAGCCCAATGGAAACATGCAGTACAAATTTGAATAATCGGACCACTTCAGGGGAATCATTAATTGCACTTACTAGGACATAGCTATAATGATACAGAAAATGGTAAATGGTTAAAAGACAAGATATTGTCACAGATTAGCACAACTATTTTAACCAATGTTTAACCAGTGTAAATCAACTACCAATCAATTGATCAATAAATATTTATTAGTGACTAATTTGTATCAGGCAAGCACTATACTAATTGCTGAGGCACAAAAAGAAGCAAAAGACAATTCAAACTCTTAAGGAACTTACAATCTAATGGGGGCAACATACAAACCAATTCTAATGAGCAAAATCAAAGAATGAAAGATATCTAAGAAAAAAAGTACAAACACAAAAACAATCAATCATCAAACACTTGATCTATTTGACTAATAGAAAGATATGGTACTCATGGTCAATACCAGTTTAAAATATAAATTTACTTGGAAAAAAACCTATATGAAATGGTGATGAAGATTATGAACAAGATTCTCATTAAAGAAGGGAAATGCATAAAAGGGAAAACAATGTTTAAAGAAAACATGCTCAGAAACCAAACTAAGAAAAGCCATCTCAGATTGGTTTAATGATATAACTGGAAGAAGGACAAGAACAGATGAAAGATTGAAAAGGTCTCTAAAGGTTTGTGTAACAGAACTATTCTTACTGTTCATGATAGAAGAGCCACCAAAGGAGCAGAAACTATTGTAGGCGACAGTTTTGAGTGAGTTGAAGAACTGATACCCAAGACCCATAGTGGAAGGACTTCCCAAAGTCAAGGGAAAAATATTGGACCAAATTGTAACCTCAAATAGGTAAGAGAGGGAATATTAATAAGTATTGACCAATGTGCCTTCTTTCCTATCTCTACAGTGTTGTTGTTTTCTGAGCAAGATCTATGCATATTTCCGAGGTATCCTTAATGAGGGTATTGGCAGGAAATAGGCTTTTCTAAGTCATATTGCCTAAGAAGCAGCATATTTAACTTCATGAAATTAACTGAAAGATGAAGAGAATAAGAAATGCCACTGTACATATTGTTTTTGACTATCAAATAGTAATTGATTCAATAAAACTAAATGCTGCTTTAAAGATCTCCTTCTAATAAGCTGTTTCCCCTGCCCATGTCAAAACTTTATGAAATTCCATGAAAGACATATAACAACAGAGACAATGTTGTTGGACAGTCCTCTTACTATTAATATCAAGCAAGGCAGAAAACAGAGATTTAAGCTTATCCAAGATGTTCACCATTTCCAGAGAGAAGATCTAGTACAAGAATAGTTCTTTATAGGTGATTGTGTCCTCCAGATGTACTTGTTTGCAGGTAACTTTGTGCTAATTGAATCAAGTCCCAAAATGTTACTGAGTTTTCTAAATAAGTTCCACAAATATTCAAAAGAATTCAACCTAATTCAGGAAACAAACAAAAAAACAAGTGGATAACTAAACTATTAATTTCCTCACTGGGGATTGCAGACTCTTTTTGAAGTATTCTATCACCTCAAGGGAGTCATGGCATAAACCCAAAGGATAATCAATCAAAAGGATGAGAGATTAGGTTTAGCATTCCACTGCATACAATAGCCAAATACAGAGCATCATCTCAGCAAAAGTGCATCACCTTCACCTATTAACAAATAACATTTCATCACTCTGTTTGCTCCTGTAGCTGGCCACTCACAACTGGGAAATCTTTCCACATCTCTCTTTTTGCCCCAGATATTGACCCTTCAGGGCAGTTAAAACTTAACTATGACTAGGCACCAGTACCAGTATCCATGCAGAAAAAGCCTGTTCCCAAGCTCCCCAGATTACACGGTGGCTTTAGCAAACACCCCAAGATGCATGCTCTAAGCTTCAGGTCAGTGCTTGGTGAGTAATGTTCCCACTCTTCCTTTTGTCTTTTGATGGACAGAGTGAGTTCTAAAGAATGAAAAATAGGCATGAATCATATTCTTCAATGCATATCTCATTACATTATCTTTCCATTAAAATCCACTTTTCTGAAATAGCCTGTTTTTAATGGAGGCTTTATTATCCTTCTAATCTTCCAAGTACTCAACAATATTTGTTATCCTTGACTCCTTGTCCAATGGAAAATTTTCTCTTCAAACTTACTAATTATTTCTTAATTGCCAAATCTGATTTATTTCCCTTAGTCCTCACTGTTCTTGATCTCCCTGAAGCATTGGACTTTGTTGAGCACCCTCAACTCCTAGATAACTTACTCTAGCATTTATGGTTTGCTGAAAATGATGTAAATGTGTAACTTTCAAAAACTCTAATCTCTGTCCAGTTTAAAAATTTGGAGACAATGTTCTTACCTAATAAAAAAAATTCCAAATTAAGGACTTCGGTGACTTTTTAACCCATTTGTTAAAAAACACAAAAATGAAGCGTTTTGTAATTATTTTACAAGAACAATTGATTGTCATCATGGAAGCTAGAAATTCACCAGGCAAATTTCAACAAAAACAGTATGAATGATGTATGGTACTAAAGTAGCATGATTAAGCAAGTGCCAGTCAATGATGCATATCTTTTATTTGTCTTTACCTTTAGGAGGCATCTTTTTTTAAATGATCACAGACATTAAAACTAAGTGCTAAAACAAACAAACATAGAACCAAGTCTTCAGATTACAGTATCAGAACATGTTGAATTAATATTTAAAAATAATAAAGTATATTTAATCATTGCTCCTACTAAAACATAATAAACAAATTGCATTTAAACCTTTTCAATTACATACACTTTTTAGTAAAATGAATAAATAAAATTAAAACATGGATCCTCGCTATCTGCATATGTGCTTATTAACAAATTATATACATGCACTAGTATGCTACAATAATAATAATAGCATTTATTTAGTCCTTTAAGATTTTCAAACACTTTACAATACTAATTCATTTTATCACACAATAACCCTTGGAGGAAGGTGCTATTATTATCTCCATTTTACAGAGGAGGCAACTGAGGCTAAAAATGGTTAATTGACTTGCCCAGGATCACACAGCTAGTGCCATATTTTAGCACATAATCATCACACCCTGATTTTTCAGTCCAAAAATTGATTCATAACCTTTTACTACATAATCGTTTCATGGTATAATTCTGGTCATCATGCCACTCAAAAGGTAAACAGAGCAGCAATATCTTCACCAGTGACATATGGATCTGTATTTATCTCTCCATGGCATTGAGAACTATGAACATAGAATTCTCACCGACGCTCATTGTCAGTATATTTTTGGAAAGCCGACTTGTGTGGCTTATTTAGAGCACTGCACGACTAACAGTATTGTCATTCAGCCCAATGAAGAGCCTTAGGCACAAGAGCAGTTTGTGGACAGGCAAAGCTGCCATGAGTAAGTCACATGATACGGTAATCTTTCCAATTTTAATGTATATTCACAAGTGCATCCTAATCTTCCATTAAAGTAATAAATGAATTTTAAAGTAATACTGGTACAATTTTTTAAAAAAGTTGCACATAATGGTCTCACCACACTTTTTGCAAAAAAAAAAATTGACATAAAGCTGCAATGATTATGCAGTGAATCACGTTAAGTGTCTAAGACCAGATTTAAACTCAGATCTTTTTGGCCATAGGTCCAGTACTCTGTCTAAATGTCTATCTGTACCACCTACCTGTCTAAAAACTCAGGATGCTACAATATAAAAAACTGGAATTTAAAAAATTACCAAACCAAAATGAAATAGAATTTTGAAAATAATATTTTATTTATTGATGATATTAAAATATTTCACTATGATTTAAATAACATTAATATGGCATTAGGTTATAATACAAATAATATCAATAATGGTATTAGGGTCAATAGGATCAAATCCCAGAACAGAAAAGTTGAAGCTAGGAGTTTTTATAACCATGAGCAACCAGTCAGCCACTGGATGGAGGTGAATATAGGAAAGTTGCTTGTAAGTGGATGAAGGAGGGTATTATAGGGTATAAATTGGAAATGGATGGATGAGAACATGGTGTAACTTGGAAAACAACCCTTTCTTGTCCCTGATGTAACCTTAAGATCATCCCATCTATCATCTGATGATGCCCAAACTAACACTAAAATGAAGAAAGAGTAACTGAAAATAAATAACTAGAAAGTTTGGTGGGAATTAGATTTTAAAGGACATTAAATGCTGGTCTGAACATTTAGTATGTTATCCCAGAGGCAGTCATTCAGAAGTCCCTAAGGACCACTGAGATTTGAGTGGAGGAAGGTAATGGCATGGTAAGAGCTGTGTTTTAAGAATATCACTTTGGCAGCTGCAGTATGTAGAGTATATAATAGAGAAAAGAGAAAGTGAAGCCAGAATTAACTTAGAGGCTGAGGCAGCAGTGAAATTAAGAAGTAACAAATGCCTGAACTAGGGTTGAGGCTATAAGGAAGGAGAAGATGAAGGATATGAAATATTGTGGAAGTACAACAAATAAACCTTAACAGTTGATTGGATATGAGAGTTGATGGAGAAAGAAGAATTAAGGAATAATCCAAGGTTTTAAACCAGAGTAACAGGAAAGTTGTGGTGCCCTCAAGAGAAATATTAAGGTTTGATTTATTCAACACGCATTATGTAAAGGCCCTATGCTAAGCCTAAAAGATGGCAACTTAACATGGAGTATAAAAAAAAAAAAAAGCTCTGTCATGAAGCCTGAATAAACAACTGGTAAGCAGTTGATTCAGAGCTTTAGTTGCTTTTCCCAAGAGAAATGATCAGTTTACCTTTCTGAAAATCTGTATCAAAAAAAATCTTTATACTGAAACATCACCAGCATGAGCATGTCTAATAAGCTTTGATGTAATTTTTTTCTGAGCTAAGTGTTGTCCTTAAAATTAAGGGGTGATAAAAGTGCTTGATAAAGTCCGATGTGTGGCTGATCTAAACAAAAGAAAAGATACACAAGGGAGAAGGAGCAATTGGTTAAAGAAAATATCACCAATGAATGACCATCTCTTCATCTTTTCATCTTATTTATTTATTTGGTGGTGGGGGATGAATTGTGGTGTGTGTGTGTGTGTGTGTGTGTGTGTGTGTGTGTAGTGAAGGATTTATTTTTTATTTTTCCCAAGGACCAGGGTCAGGAAGAATCCACCCCAAGGGTAGTTGGAGGGAAGAAAAATAACAAGGCACACAGGCGTCTAGGGACCACAACATTGTTCACATCCTCTGTAATCATCAGTGCATAGCTTGGCTGTCTTGGTAATTTACATAATACCATCCTGACACATTGACTTTAGTTATCCATCACCATTGCAACCCAGGATTGCACCTTCCTGCCTTTCTTTTCTTTCTCTTGCTCTCAGTCTCTGTCTCTGCCTTCTGGATCTCTCTCTCTCTCTCTCTCTCTCTCTC
>NW_027186442.1:3854378-3871514 GCF_028583685.1 Petaurus breviceps papuanus | reverse complement strand
TCTCTCTCTCTCTCTCTTTCTGTCTCTCACTCTCTCTCTTACGCCCTCACCCCCTCCACACACAAACACATACTTCAAAACTTTTAGTCATTCACTATTACCTATACAATAAAGTCATCCAGGAGCATCTCCAGTCATCCGGTTCTACATTTTGCCATCAGAGCCAGATGGCTCTGGAGATGAAAGTGAGACTGGTGACTTTGCACAGCCCTCCCTCACTTATATCCAATGCACATGCAAGTCTTGGCATCATCTTCCTGAAGTCCCTCTTTGAGAACAAAAGACAAACAGCAATAATAAATATAAACTCCTTGGACTGTCATTTATAGCCCTTCATGAGGATCCAACCAACATTTCCATACTTTTTAAAATAAAGCTCTCCTTGATGCATGTTATATCTCATCCAGTTTGATTAGCAGATCTTTCCTGATCTTGTCCTTCCCTCTCCCATAACCATCTTTTTTTGTATTGATATTGCGATAGTTTGTTTGGAAAGCTGTCTCCCCACCACATCTCTAGTTTTGGAAGCTAATCCCTTCTTTCTGGGTACAATACAGGTACCAACTTTGCTGAGAAGCTTTTCCTACTTTCCTGTCCTTCAAGATCCTAAGCAAAAATTCTCTCTCTCCCCAACTTACTTATAGTCACTGTTTCTTGGCCTCTTCTTTGTACTATCAAACTCGACCTTATTGTTTGGGTTCTTCTCTCCTACTTCATATTAGACTATAAGCCTTTTAAGAGAAGGACAGGGATACTCTGGTTAATGCTT
This sequence comes from Petaurus breviceps papuanus, assembly GCF_028583685.1. Lineage (NCBI taxonomy): Eukaryota > Metazoa > Chordata > Mammalia > Diprotodontia > Petauridae > Petaurus > Petaurus breviceps. The sequence goes on along the minus strand of NW_027186442.1, from coordinate 3,870,745 downwards.
AACAACTGACACTCTGGTGTTGGGGGAGGAGGCTCAACTTTTTTTTTTAGTTTAATCTGTTTATTAAGATTTGCTCTAATAGAAAAATTGTGACCAAATAAGAGATAGAGAACATCATGAAATGCAAAATGGATAATTCTGATTACATTAAATTGAAAAGTTTTGCACAAAACCAATGATATCAAAATAAGAAGGGAAGCAGAAAGTGGGAAAACAATTTTTACAAGCAGTGTCTCTGATAAAGGCCTAATTTCTAACATATATAAAGAACTGAGTCAATTTATAAGATACAAGTCATTCTCCAATTGATAAATGATCAAAGGATATGAAAAAGGCAGTTTTCTGATGAAAAAATTAAAGCTATCTGTAGTCATATGAAAAAATGCCCTAAATCACTATTGATGAGAAAAATGCAAATTAAAACAATTCTGAGATACTATATCGTACCTACCAGATTGGTTAACATAAAAAGGCAGGAAAACACTAAATGTTGGAGAAGATGTGGGAAAATTGGGACATTATTGCATTGTTGGTAGAATCGTAAACTGATACAATCATTGGGGAGAGCAATTTGGAACTATGACCAAAGGGCTATTGGACTGTGCATATATCCTTTGATCCAACAATACCACTTCTAGGGTTGTATCCAAAGAGATCATACAAATGAGAAAAGAACCCACATGTACAAAACTATTTATAGCAGTTCTTTTTGTGGTGGCAAAGAACTGGAAAATGAGAGGATGCCGATCAATTAGTGAATGACTGAACAAGTTATGGTATATGAATATAATAGAAATTTCCATAAAAAAGGATGAGCAGATAGACTTCAGAAAAGTCTGGAAAGACTTACATGAACTGATACTGAGTGAAGTGAGCAGAACAAGAAGAACATTATGCACTTATGTGATGATTAACTGAGAGACTTATCTCTGCTTAGCAATACAAGGATCTAAGACAACTCCAAATGACTAATGATGGAAAATGCTGACAACATCCAGAGAAAGAACTATTGAGTCTAAATGCAGATAGAAGCATGCTATTTGCTCTCTCTGTCTCTCTTTTTTTGTTTCTTCTTTCTTTTGGTTTCTCCCATTGATTCTAATTTTTATTTACAATGTGACTAATGTGAAAACAGGCTTAATATTAATATATATGTAGAGCCATATCAGATTGTGTGCTGCCTTGGGGTGGAGGAAAGGGAGAGAAAGGGAAAAAATGAATTTAAAATCTTATGGAAGTGAATGGTGAAAATGAAAAATTAATTAATTAAACAAATTATTTTCTCTGTCACTTTCTTAAGTCTAGAAATCAACAAAACTATAAGTCAAGTTCTGATTTGTACTATTTGCCAGTTTTGAAGGTGTGAATGCTCATATTAAAAACATAAAAATTGGCTCACAAGCCAGCTCCAGTTCACCCCTGGGAAAGGTCTCTCTGTCTCATCCATCTTTCCACTAATGTTATGTAGCAAATGCAAGCATAGAATAGTGAAGTGCTGGACCTAGAATCAGAAAACCTGATATAAAGTTTCAGCTCTGACACTGTGTACCCAGTTGGGATTCATTTAAACTCTTGTTTCCCCATTTGTAAAGCTGGGAAAATAAAAATTTGTAAATGTTAGGAAAGCATTGTTTAAGTATCAAAACTCTATATAAATGTGAGTTTATTGTGTCATAGACAACAAAATGTCAATAAGCAACCCTTTTCGTGCTAACAAAATTCTGAAAACAAAGTAGGTAGTAATGGATTGAGGAATGGTCAAATAAAATATAGCTCATGCAAGGAAAAACAACATCAAAAACAAAATTAAAAACCATTTTACTAAATGCTTACTATGAGGAAACTATTTGCCATAATAAATAGAGGGCTGAACCAGGAGTCAGGAAGCCCTGAATTCAAATTAGTCCTCAGACACCTGGGCAAGTCACAACCTCTGTTTGTATCATTTTTCTCAGATGTAAAGTGGGAGTGATAACAGCACTCCCCACCGCTGTTGTGAGGCTCAAATCAGATCAGATTTGTAAAAGGCTTTGCACAGTGACTGGCACATAGGAGACAATTAGTAAATGCCTATTGTTTTCTTTCCAAACGCTGTGCTACGCACTAGGGGCACAAATAGAAAAATGTGATAGTCATTGCTTTCTAAGAACTGATATTCTAGTTGGGTGAGACAACATAAAGAGAAGGGATCAGCTAGAAGCTTGATGGAAAGACCTTCAGCATTTGAGGTTTCACTGTTGAGAAGGGAAGGGGGATCCTGGTAACATCTTGGTGGGAGGAGTTTAGGCTGGGCCAATTGGATGTACATCTGTGGGGAATCTTGCAGTGATGTAAATGAAAAAGATAACAGGAAAATCATTAAAAGTGAATGCTGGGAAATTTTAATGATCAAACTTGGACTCAAAGAAAAGGCAACTTATCTCCTGAATTGTAGAGATGGGACCACTGTAGGGAAAGAATATTGTATATAATTTTACATATATATATGCATGTGTATGCACACACATATGGGGGTATACATACATATGTATACATAAATACATATATATTTCATCTTGCTACTTTTTAGTTTCCTTTTGAAAATTCTTTGTTATCAAAGAGGGTTCTATGGAAGAAGAAAGGGAGAAGGTTATGTTGGGAAATAAACATAATTTGTATTAACTTAAAAACCAAGTTACTAGAAATATTGCATAGTAAGCACTTCATAATTTTGTGTTCCATAAGTTAATTAGTTACAATGTTTTACATCCCCCCCTAATCCTGGCATACAATAATAAATCTGTAATCTATGAGACCTATAATGACAAATAGTGACCAGTTATTAGAAATTAATATTAAATTATATGAAAATGACTAACTTCTTCAATTAATAGTTATCCTTCCATCATATGATCTCCTACAATTTCACTTTATCTTCTCTATGTGTTTAGCATGTTCTGTTTTATAATTATTTGGATATGTATTTTATCTTTCCTATTACATAACAAACTCCTTGAGGTCAGGGACCAGGTCTCATTCTCTCTCTCTCTCTCTCTCTCTCTCTCTCTCTCTCTCTCTCTCTCTCTCTTCTCTCTCTATGTATGTATACATGAGTGCATGTACATATTTAAGAACATATATGTGTATATATACAGATAGAGAGATAGAAAGATAATAGATAGACAGACAGACAGATAGATAGATAGATAGATAGATAGATAGATAGATAGATAGATAGATAGATAGATAGATAGATAGAATACTGGGTCCTGTGAATAATAGGCTCTTTAAAAAGACATTTAATACTTGTATGACCTTGGGCAAGCCTGTAAGCCTCAGTTTTTAATCTAGCGAAGGAGATAGTGAGTTAACTAGATAACCTCTGAGTTAACCAAGATAACAACTAGACAACCTTTCTAGTTCTAATTCTATGATCCTACAGTTATAGAAGGAAGAAAGGGATTTACTTATTTAACACTGTAACTTGTTGTCAAGTCAGTAAACCATCACTAAGCACTCATGATGTACAAGTGACTGGGCTAAGTGCTAGGAATACAAGGAAAAAGAAAGACAGTTTATGCCCTAAGGAGCTTATAGTCTAAAGGGAAAGGGAGAAACATAAAAAGAGAAAGAAAAGAGAAGAGGAAACATAAAAGGGGGCTGAAAACAGGTGCCAGAGTGGGGATGAGAGAAGGGGCCATTCCTGGAACAGTGGTGATGCTTGTAGAATGAAGGATGGCTAATATGGGCCCTTCCTCAAAATGGAGGTTCTGGGAAGAATCGCAAGCAGAAGGAGGGAGCCTCGGGGGCAGAAGAAGGCAGGTGAGGGATGGAGACATAGACCCGAGAGTGAAACATGGCTGGGTAAGCCAAATGTTGGACGACATCATTTTTCTTATCTAGAATAGGTTGTTCATATTATGGGCCAAATGTTTCCCAGCCACAGGCAACTATAAAGGATTAAATTTTCCCATCCCAGCTTTTCTATTGATAGCAAGGTAAAGGTGCTGTTTGTTAAACATCTTTATTTTCAGTATTGTTCAGCATTTGTAATAAAAATCCTCAGCACATCGCCTTAACATTCATGATCTAATTGTGCTTGGAATATATTATTTTTTAATAAATGTACAAAGCCGGGTAGCGTCCACCTGGAATTTGTACCCATTGAGGAGTTCTCATCAAACAGCGGATATTGTACTTTTGTCAGCTGGAGTTGGACGACTTCCTATTATCACTTGATTAAAGTACATAGATAGAAAATTCCCACTGAAAATCAGAAATCATTTGAGCATTTGTTACTGTTTTATTCTATTTCCATCAGGATTTGTTTTGAATCAGGTTTTCATATCAACAAACTGAAAATACAGTGGAACAGGAAGCCCATATATTTTAAGAGCTGCTCCTTTCTTGTTATATCTAATATTATGAAGTTACTTTATTAAGATTGGAGTTTACATTGTAAATTGAATTAAGGCACAAATATATACAGTTCATTTTGTCTTTTAGAGCTGCACCTCTCTTACTTTCTCTTGTGATAAAGAAAACCATTAGCTCCTGTCAGAACCGTGAAGAAGGAGATCATTTTTATTGAAATAAGAACGAAATGATAGTGTCAGCCACTGAGTCCGAGAGATAAAATATTACATCTAATAAACATGCTACATATGGGATTAGACAAGGGCTCCTTGAATTACAGAACAACAGGAGCTGCAGCAAAACAATAACATTAATATGGGAAAATAATGACTAAAGTTTCCATCTTGGAGAAACCTGCATTTTAATAAAAGGTATGGAAATTTCAGGGATATCAGGTGGAGTGGCATAATGAATTCCTGCATATTTTGAGTGTATTGAAAGCACATCTATGGATCCCTGTGCATAAATGATGGATTAAATCCAATATATATTTATTATGTACCTACTATATTCATGGAAATATGCCAACCACTGGAGGAGAAAAAAATATATATGACAAAGTCCCTGCCCACAAGGAGCTTATGGTAGAGAAGGGAGGAAAGACATACATACATGCAAGTAACTAATAAAAAATAAAAGATCAGGGTAAATGGGCCAAAATAAGTGCTATGTGATATCCAGAGGGAGAAGAGGTTGGTACTGACTGGAAATCAGAGACAGCTTCTTGGAGAGGGTCACATTTCAGTCTGACTGTAAACAGTATGTAGAAATTCCAAATGTATAGAGGAAGGTGGGTACAAAAAGAAAACTCTAGATGTTGTGAAGATTGGGAATAAAGGCAGGGGTGTGAGAAATTGGAGGATACAGTTGATGGTAAATAGTGCAAGCTGACTAAAGTTTTGGAGTAGAGTACATGGAAGGGACTCTATCCAAGGGTGGGCACATGGGTCTCAAGGTCTCAGATTCCCCACCCCTGATTTAATTGTAACAGGTCACATGGTGGAGCGCTTTGTACGAAAGTTTCATCTTTACGTCGTCATGGAGCTGGTGATAGGAAAATATTATGGGGTTTAAACTAAGTATTAGCTTAGGTCTATTAGCACAAGGTCTATGACTAAAAGCTCAATGGAAACAGAAGGCATGTTTTATCTAAACTGTATTCTCTCTGTGCCTATCACACCACAAGCCTGGAACTTCTACTGAGTAGGTCTGAGTATCTTATTCTTCCGCTCAAGGATTGTCAGTGGCTAACTGCACCTTGATAAAATCCAAACTCCTCTGTTCTGTATTTAAAACTCTTCATGGTTTAATTTCAACCTTTCTTTCAAGGCTGGTTATGCATCATCCTCCTTCACACACTCTCTAGTCTAACCAAACTAGGACACTATTTCAGGCCATCCTTGACCTCCATACCTTTGCATAGGCCTTCTCCCCTTTAAGGTTCCCCTACAATGCCACTTTCTAAGTTTCTTTTCCTAGTCATACAGTTGTAACTTCCATCACCATTGCTGCATATTTATTTTATGCTTTTACTGTATTTGGGGGTACGTCATACTGTTGGGGAGGCCTGCCAATTCTGGTGTGATGGTTTGCTCAGCCCTTTTCAGGGTTGCTCATTCACCTTTGGTGTCTACCTAAACTATAGCTTGGTCAGTGGCCACATATGGGTAGAACTGTCTCATTAGATGACTAAATCATATTGAGGGAGACCAACAGGCCTCAAACCCATCAGCAAGTTAGGGAGTGTCTACCTAAAGCACGTGAAGACTTCTCCCAGCAGAAAGGGTAGATGGGAATAATAGGTTCCAATATCCATGAAAGTAACTGAAGCAGGTGCTGTGGAGTGCTTAGAGCTTGCCCAGACAATGATGATGCTGATCCTAGGCCATCGGCAGTCAGTCATCCTGACTTCTGTCTTGCCTTTGGACTTCAACACATTGGAAGAGAGAGGTGAGGCTGATTACTTTATGCAACTCTATTTCACTTAAATTCAATTCATACAGGGCTCACTGGTCTTTGAAAACAGAGGACAAACCACACACCTCACAGATTAAAAAAAAATCAGTCTGGGACCCAGGATGAACAACATCAACAGCAACAACACTCTGTTTACTTACCTGTGAACATGATATATCACTTGCACTAAAATGTAAGCTCTTTTAAGGGAGGAACTGTCATACTCTTGTATTTGGATCACTGTTGCTAAGCAGTAGGTGCCACACAGTAGATGTGTGATAAGTGTGTTGATCAACTAATTGATATGTTTATGAAATGCACAAATTGATCTTATAGCTATATATAAGGAAGTTAGTCTGTCAGTGTTTGAAGAATAGATTGGAGGAGGAGGAGAGTACTGGCAGGAAGACCAGTTAAGAGGTTGTTCCAATTATCCAAGCAGGTGATAATGATGGCCTATAGTACGCATGTACCTTAGAATTAGGGTGGAGTTATTGAACTAAACCATAGTTCTAAGACTTTATAGGCTATAAATAAATACGAAATCCCTTCTAATGGTAGTGGGAGTTGTGATAATCATTTGAGGCACGGGGTTAAATCTTTATTCCTTTTATTTAGAAATCTTGCCTTGCCCTGTGATTTTACCTATGTAGGAACTCTCAGTTAGGGAAACTCCCTCCCCCAAAACAGAATTACAATGATTTTTCAACTTCAGCCTTAAGAAATTGCCCAGGTCACGGAATACAGTGCTTGCCTCATGTCACAGAGTCAGCATGTATCACAAGTTGGAATTAAAATACCCCCCCCCTTAATTCTAGTGCTTTCTCTGTATACATTATTTCCAATTTATCCTGTCTCCAGCTTTTTAGTACATTATTGTTAGCCTGTTTTCTTCCCCGTTTGATGGTGTACTTCTCACAGACAGCAGTGGCTACCTTTTACCTTTCTCTCTATCCCCAGATCTCTCTCTCTCTCTTTGTCTCTCTGTCTCTCTCTCTCTCTGTCTCTCTCTCTGTCTCTCTCTCTCTCTGTCTCTCTCTGTCTCTCTCTCTCTCTCTCTCTCTCTCTCTCTCTCTCTCTCTGTCTCTCTCTTTGTCTCTCTGTCTCTCTCTCTGTTTCTCTCTCTCTCTGTCTCTCTCTCTCTGTCTCTGTCTCTGTCTCTCTGTCTCTCTCTCTCTCTGTCTCTCTCTCTGTCTCTCTGTCTCTGTCTCTCTCTGTCTCTGTCTGTCTCTCTCTCTCACTCTGTCTCTCTCTCTCTCTTTCTCTCTCTCTCTCTCTCTCTCACACACACACACACACACACACACACACACACACACAGCCTTTTTTTTGATGGATTGCTCAAAAGTTAAACCTACTTAACCTGATATTCAAGGCCCTCCATAATCTGACTACTAGCCAAAGGGACACCTCATGCTCAAGCATGCCATTGTCATTTATATTGTCTATATAGCCTCTGAGCCTTTCTGGATACTTATGCTTTCTTTTGGGAGTTGGCATGATAAAGAGGAAAGAAAGCTAGATCTGTAGCATAAAGACCTACCTGGGTCCAATTCTTGGTCCTGTAACTTATTGGCACTGTCACCTTAGTGATATCTGTCATTATGGCTTTCTCTGGTCCTCATTTTCCTCATCTGCAAAATAAAATAGTTGGCCTCAATGACCTTTAACTCACCTCCCAGGTCTCAATCTAATACCCTTTTGCAGAATCTACACTGAGCTAAGAAACTTACCAATTCAGGTAAGTGATATGAGACTAAGTCTGATTAATGGATTGTAATCACTGTTCCCCAGTTCAGATACTGATGAAAAGGGGCAGGGAGCAAAATCTAACTCCTACCACAATTGCACACACACACACACACACACACACACACACACACACACACACACCTAGTCTCCATGTACACAAAGGGGCTATGAGAAACTTATTTAATGTTTTATTTTTCCCCAATTACCTGCAAAAACAATTTTTACCATTAAAAAATTTTTTTGAGTTCCAAATCCTCTCCCTCCCTGTCTTCCATCCCTCCTCATTGAGAACGCAAGCAATTTGATACAGGCCATTCATGCGCAGTTATGCAAAACATATTTCTATATTAGTTGGGTTGTGAAAGAAAAGAGACCAAGAAAAAAAACACAATGAAAACCGTTTTTTTTAAGTACTACTACCTGTGGCAGCTAGGTGATGCAATGAATAGAGGACCAGCCCTGGAGTCAGGAGGACCTGAATTCAAATCCAGCCTCAGACACTTGACACACTTACTAGCTGTGTGACCTTGGACAAGTCACTTAACCCAATTGCCCTGCCTTCCGCCTCCAAAAAAAAGTACTTTAACTCATTAAATAATAGTGACCATCACAACATATGTATAGTATTTAAAGGTTTGAAGCATTTTATATTTTGTATCATCTGATCCTTATAACATCCCTAGAAGGTAGATGCTGTGATTATCCTCATTTTATAGAATGAAGAAACTGAGGCAAACAGAAGTTATATGATTTGCTAAGGGTCACTTAGATAAAAAGAATTTGAGAATGGATTTGAACTGAAATCTTTCTGAGTCTAGACCTGGTACTCTATCCACTGTGCCACCTAGCTGTCTGAATGTCCTCATGTAACTGAATGTCTCAGGTTTGGAATATATGATTCCTCTTCCACATACACTTATTCCTACTATCTATTTCTAATCATACTCTAACTCTTCCACAGAAATTCTAGGGTTCCAGCCTGCAAGACACTCCCTCAGTCTTTTTCTCATGCCCGAACTCAGACCTCCTGAAACATTACTAAATCACTTCGACACAAATTTTCACTCACTTTCTTATCACCATGGCCAGGGGCCAGTTTTCACAGGAATGTGATTGATACCAGCAAGGAGAAGAAATCCCTGTATCTCTCAAAGAAACCCAAAGGATGACTGGAATCGATAAAAAGTCATCTAAGTTCCTCTGTCGACTCAAATAGCTGCCCCTCCTTTGCCAGGAGTCCTGGAATCTAACAGGGGGGAAACCCTCACTTGCCCAGCCTTATCTCATACTCGTTTCCCTCCTTCTTGCCCTCCCTGCCCCTAAACCCTACTCAGATATCACATACACTGTGTCATAGCCAAATTGCATTATTTTTCATCCTTTGAACATGTTCTCCCTGTTCTGGCTCATACACGCATTCCCTTTAGCTATAACCTCCTTTCACTCTTCCTTGCTTGTTGAAATTCAACCTATCCTTAAGACCCAGCCCAAATCCTTGTCTCCTCTAAGGAGGCTTTCCTACTTCCTTCTAGTCAGTAAAGATCCTTATATTCTCAAGACATAATATAACTTAGGGACTTAAATGTAACTTTGTTGGCACTTCTCTAACAGTTATCATGTATGCGAACCAAATAAGTCTGAATTTTATTTGGTAGGACATTAAAGTCTTTTGACAAGTTCTGTATATCATGTATAATTTTGCATTAATAGTTATTTATCTATATCATTTCACTCCAAGCAATTGAGTGGTCCTGGGTAAGATACTTAACCTCTCTGTTCTCTAGGCCAGTGCTGTCAAACTCAAGTAGAAATTGATCCCTGAAGGCTACATATTGACTTGGAAAATCACAAATTAACATTAACAATATTTAATTATAATTTCATTAAACATTTCCCAATTGCATTTTAATCTTTTGACCCCTCACTTGGGAGTTTTCCTGGCCACCTGTGGGTTGCAGGGGCCAGTGAATATGATACCTCTATTCTAGGTAACTCTCTATGACTATACATTACAAAGAAGGTGACAACTTTAACTTGTTAGAGGGTGCTACCTCAATTGGCAGTTCCCCATGCCATAAATTACAGACCCAGCCCCCATCCTAATATCTTCCTAATGTACTGTAAGTTTTATGTGGCCAGGGATCCAGTTGCTTTTATACTTTAGTTAATCTTTAATTTTCTGTACACAAAAGGTACTTAATTCACATTTTTTGAAGTTAAAATATATCACCTGGAATCTGGGTTCCTGTTTAGACAAATTGGTGAACTTAAAATTTGTTCTTTTTTTCCCCTTTCTCTAAAAATGTCCCCCAAAATGTCCTTTCCCCCCATCCTTTACTAGAAATTACATTTTGTATTAATTCATCAAGAATGACACATTTTTAAGGCTTTCATTCCTTTATCTTATTCATATTTTACCAATAATGTGAACAGAGGAAGATTCAAAGTCTAAATAAGTTGGAGTCCCTGCCATTATGGGGATAACATTTTAGTAGGCAAGGAGTTTCTATCATTGTGAACTTATACCACTGTGAGCTGACTTTTGCTACATTTCTATCTTTTCTTTATTACTAGTTTGTAAATATTTGAAGGTCAATCATGGTGCAATAGAGAGAGGGAGAGAGACAGAGAAAGAGAGACACATAGACAGAAAGCTACATATACATTTTATGATGCTTAAGCCAGCATTACTTAAAAGAAAGAATGCTGCACTTGGCAACAGGAGACTTGATTTTGAATTCTATTTAAGAAATTTACTGGTTATCGAATAACAACTTCTCAACCTGCTTCCTCATCTATAAAATGAAAATAATAATATCTATGCTATTTACTTCATGGAGTGGTTGTGAAGAAAAGTAGTTAGTAAAGCTTAAAGGATTTGATAAATACGACTATTTATTTGTATTATAGTAAGTGCTTAAACCAGGGTAGGTAGGTAGAACAATGGATAGAGTGCCAGACCTGGAGTTAGAAAGACTCATTGTCCTGCATTCAAATCTCATCTCATACACTTACAAGCTATGTGACACTGGGCAAGTCACTTAACTCTGTATCCTTATGTGTAAAATGGCTAGAGAAAGAAATGGCGAGCCTTTACAGTATCTTTGCCAAGAAAACTCCAATTGGGGTCACAAAAAAATTGGGACCCGACTAAAACTACTGAATAATAACAAAGTGCTTAATCAATATTTATCCATCAATTAGTATAATCAATGGAACAACATAGCATCCTATCTTGCCACCTTCCCAACTTATACACAATAGTCCTGTGGGGTAGATAATGCAAATATTACTACTACTACTTGCAAATGACGAAATTGATTCAATGACTTGTGCATGGTTATGTAATTAAGAAGCACCCAAGCTAGAATTTGAACTGAAGACTACTGCCATCACATCCAACACTTTTTCCCCATTACATGGAGCTGTCTTTCATCATTGCCATGATATAGCAAATAAGTCTCTTACCCCAATCCCGAGTTAAAGGTGAGAAAATGCTAAAAGAGGCAGTCCCACAAAGAGAAAATGGTTAACATATTGAAGAAAAGCTAGAAGATAAAGCAATCACGTTTTTTTTATTCCTACTGGGCTTCACTCCCACCCCCATCCCTCTTTCTTCACTTTATTGGAAATGCATTTGCCTTATCTTTGACATGTATGGGCAAAAAGCCCTTCCTTATTGATTGCAGATTTCCAAAAATAAACACACACACACAGAGGAAATCCCATATTATGTGTATACACACATATATGCAGAAAAATATACAAACATGTACACATAGATGCATGCATGTATGTGTCTAAGTATACATATTATATATTCTGTATGATGTGTATATGTGTGTTTGTGTATGTATGTAAAAAATGTCAGTGTTAGCCCTTTGTTCCAACTTGACCCAATTTATGTGTTGCAATGACTCTTGGGTGAAGTCATCACTTAACAAAATCCAAGCTTTAAAGTACATGAGGGAAAGTTAATCTTACTAGAGTGCCTTTATTTACACAAAGTAGAATAACATTTTGTAAAGAGTTGCTTTCAAAGAGGAAAAGGGGATTTCCTTATGTCAGTGAATCAAGTTTATATTGTTTAAACAAACAAACACTGTATCTCACTCTAGCCTTTCATCAAAGAAATCAAATTATTTTTTTCATATTTTACTGACAAGGCATCATGATAGGATGGGATGTGAACAGGGTTTAGAGTTTGCCAATTTGAGTTCAAATCCTACTTTCCACTATTTACTATGTGCTGTTGGGCAAGTCATATAACCTAACAGAGAAAGAGATTTGCAGAATAACCTTAGAGGTCATCCAATTCTAACTGAACTCATTTGAATCATATACTACTATAGAAATTAGAATGAATAGGAATGCTTGCACAATGACAAGATCACTGTCTTCACTGTTGGGAGGACCAGGATAACAGTCCACTTGCTTGAGCAAGTACAAGTCATTATTCCTCTAAGTGCCCTTAGCCTAATTTCAGAAAAGGTGCTGATCAGTCTGCCCTGGTGAATGGAGTGTCTTCCACTGGAGTCTCTTAATTCAATAATTAGGCAAATTACAGATCTGGCTTTTTTTAAGATAAGAAAAAGATTCTTAAGTCTATTTACCTTGTGGCCTCCAGGAAAAAGCATTTATTAATCTTCTAATCGGAACACTTAAGTTTGAATCTGGGTTCTGACCTTTTCTAGATATATGATGCTGGACAAATCATTTCTCTATGTCAGTTGCCACATTTGTAAAAGAGGGATCACAACACTTTTGCTCCCTAAGCCACAGGGTTGGTTAAGCTGTGTTTGGTTTAGTGTATTTGAATTTCTATCTCTAGTTGGTGGAAATTGAATAAAAGTATTATAATGAAGAGATGAGCACTCAAAACAGGTCCTTGGTTTAAATGGAACTTCATTACTTGCTGCAATAAGCAACTCATGTTTTTTCAGGGCCTCCATTTCTTCTACTGAAAATGGGATTGTTTAAATCAGAAGTTTTTGACATTTGGGGTATCATGGTTTCCTTTTAAGTCTCTATGGCATCCTGTATAAACATAATGCATGAAACAAAAAAGTATAAGGGAAAGTAATGCTAATTTTCAGTTAGAGGTTAGGAAAAATAAAAATGTATTTTTTTTCTCATCCAAATTCATGAAGTATCTAAAATTACCCCACAGGGATTTGAGGAGTCTGTGTAGCCCAGGTTCACAATCCCTATCTAGATGATTTCTAAAGTCCCTTCTAACTATAAGCCCAAAAAGATTTTAAGGAATATTTTGCCATGATAACTTGAGCCTAATTATACATCTACTACTTAGATGAGAGAGGATAAACATGTTTCTCTTCTTACCTCTTTGTTTTTCTGGTACCATGTCTTGACTGTATCTGGACCCACAAACTGGACTTCTCAGCACTCTACTGTGCTTGGTGTTTTGCTGTGCATTTATTCTGAGCTGAGAAAAAACTTTCCTGTCTTGAACACAGAAAGGTAATGTAAAGAAAACAATTTCAAAGGAGTCACCTAGACAGGTTGCCTCATACCTTTTTAAATGCTCATTATTTAAACTTGGAGAGAGTGAGAGGGTGTGTGTGTGTGTGTGTGTGTGTGTGTGTGTGTGTGCATGCGCTGCAGGGGTGGTGGTGGTAGGGACAGCAAAGATCTCTTCACAAGTCCCACAAGGCCACAGACATATCAGTTCGTGAATATTTCATAACTAAATCTCAGTCCTTTAAGTCGACTAAAGAATCACCTTCAGTTCAAAAGATAATAGAAACATATAGTGTGTTTTTTTTTAGTACATGATCCAAGAAATTATTATTTTTTAAAGAAACAATATAGTTGTATTATATTTACTTAGTGTTTAGTGATTAGTCACATAAACAAAAGCTCCAATTTAAAATATGCTACAAAAGAGAGCTTTTGAACATAAATTGCATCTTCCTCAGTTGTCAGTTGATCTGAAGATTAGAAAGCATAGTTTGTTTTCAATTTACTTGGGAAGAATAGACATAATTCTTCCCTTTGTGGGCTTGTGCTCTCTGTTTCTGTCTCTGTCTCCCTCTGTCACTTTCTCTCTTCCTCTCTTGCCTCTGTCCCTCCCCACTCCCTCTTTGATCCTAATGTGATCTCTATCTCACTGAGTCAGCTGATAAACATTTATTAAGCATCCACCATGTGGCAGGCATTGTGCTAAGAACCCTATCTGTTTCCATTCCTCAAACTTACTCCTTCCTTTCTAATAATGGTGGGCTAGGTCCTTTTAGCACCAACTCCTCTGGCCAACAGTACTAAAAGAGGAGTCACTAATGACAACCCTTGCAGCAAAGTGGATATCACCTGGGCCTTACCATTTACCCTGCCACTACACCCTCTACATCCATAGGCATTTATATTTGACCTATCAATAAGGACCCCTGGACCACTGGCACTGAAGATTCACCCTTAGCCTTTCCATTGACTCTGGAGCTAAATTTTCTTATATACTTTGTCTCCCCATGAGCTCCTTGAGAGGTGAGACTGTCTCACTTTTCTACTTGTATCTATAGCATTCAACAAAGTTCATGGTTCAGAGTAAGGTCTTAGTTAATATTTTTTTTGCTCATTCCCTATTTTCCTCTCTCCTTTCATCCCACTCTTCCCCCTCGTTTCCTCCCGTCTTCTCTTTCTCTCCCTCTTTCTCCTTCCCTTTTTCACTACTGATCCCTCTTCCTTCCTTTCTCTCTCCCTCCTTTTCCATAAACTTTGATTTACCTTCATTACACCATCTTGTAACAGTGTCTGAAAGATTCTAAATTTGAAGATTTGAATAGGATGCTCAGAGATACTATTGGAACCTGTTCCTTTGGATTCAGCATTTTATCTCTGGCTGATTCCAGTCTTCTAAAAAGATTCTCCAGGGAACAACAGGATAACTATATTTTTTCCTCCCCATCTCTTTCTTTGATTTTCCCATCTTTCTTTCTGTCTGGATTTCTTGGACCTTGTTCATATGTAACTGCTTTCTGAGAAGCCAGCTAACTCCTCTAGCCTAGGCTGATTGTTTACCGAATATTCCCAAGCACAAGATTGAAGCATAGCTTTAAAAGAGGCCCAGGTTACTTGAGAGAAGTAGTCACAATATCAAGAGTAATATTGAAATAGATTAATCCTATCTAAAATGGAAAAAAATCAGTGTTAACAATAGTTGTAATCAGTGCAGTGCTTTCCAAGAATTTAATAAAGGATTTTCTTTTTCTAGATAACAGTCTTCACCATCGTTAAATGCATTTTACATTTTTCAACTTGTGCATTATGGTATTATTCTTTCCAGAGACTTAATCATATATGTGTGTATGTATATATACATATATGTGTGTATATGTGTATATATGTATATATACATATATATGTATGTGTGTGTATATATATACACATACATATATATTTAAGAATCACACACCTTCTTAATTAAATCACCAGGTAAGAGAAATTGATAATTCATGCAAGGGAAGTCATGCATTTCTTTGTGTAAACATTTCCTTCTCTCTTTTTTTAATTCTACAGGGGCCTGTCATTTGCATGATCAGAACACCAGCTGTGTTCCAAATCAAGGGGAGGGATGACCTTTACCACAATGGAGGCGTGAAGAGGCCTCTGAGTTTTCTGACAGTGGTTATATCTTCCACACATGGACTCGGCTCCTGATGCATGTCATTCTAGGGCATCACTGCCACTCTGCAGGACTGACCTCCGCAATTGCAGCAGAGCATGGATAGGAAAAGATGTGTTTCCTCTATTATTGGAATGACAAATGGATTGCTGGGTCTACATGACATGGAGGCCTAAAAGTAGAAAGTAAAAAGAAATAAAAATAGTTGAACCAGTTGTTTGGTGTCAGGTAGATCTCTTCCTCGCAATCCCATTTATTCTAGGCAAATTTTCAAAAACCCCATATACCATTCCATTGTAACTCAATCCATTGGTATCTTGTATAAATAAAATTTAAATAATTCTGCCAGAACTATTAAGACAAAATTGCTTTGACTTTGATTAAACCAGGGATGCTTATTTTTATTTTGTGGGTCATGGACCCCTTTGGCTCTCTAGTGAAGCCTATGGATTTCTTCTCAGACTATGTATTTTTACATGCATAAAGTAAAATACATAGCATTGTAAATGAAATCAATTATACTGAAATAATGCATACATACATATACATGTAATATATATCTTTATCTATCCATCATCTATCTATCTATCTATCTATCTATCTATCTATCTATCTATCTATC
>NW_027186442.1:3837642-3854368 GCF_028583685.1 Petaurus breviceps papuanus | reverse complement strand
ATCTATCTATCTATCTATCTATCTATCTATCTATCTATCTATCTATCTATCTATTTATCTATCTATCTATCTCCCTTTCCAAGTCCACAAATCCCCAGACATCTATGCACACATCTCTTGGACTGTCTCTTGCACCCAGGCTAAAAGCTCTTGGATTAAAGAGATAATTCCTCCAATTTTCCAGTTCTTTTATACAAAGAGTTTTTGAGATCAAGATAATAATAGATTTGGATCTTGAAGGGCTCTTAGCTTCTTGTTTAGCCACTTTATTTTACAGATGAAGATACTGAGAATCAGAGTGGGAAAGGAACTTCCTCAACAACACACAAGTAGTAACAGAGGTGGCATTCAAATGCAGGTTCTCTAATTCCTAATCAAGCATTAATTTCACTGTAAAACAGTGATCTCTAGTATTATAATACTCCTTTCCCTGGTCTCCTTATCTCTATTTCCTTGCCCATTCAAACCATCTTTCATATAATTGCCAAAATAAACTCCCTAATGCACACATATGACTATACTACTTCTGTAGTCAAAAACCTTCAGTGGTTCCCTTCCAGATAAAGAATATAATACAAACTTTTTAGCCTTGGGCTTATCCTCCATGACTAGGTCCAATATATCTTTCCAACCAATCTAAGAAATGAAAAGCATCATTTCTTATCCCAGCTTTGTTACTGCTAAAGAATTTATATCGAGCAAAGCCTTATTTCATACAAATGCTCACACAGTTGATTTTTCAGCCAAACTGAACTCCCCTTCCTCCATATGTTTTTCCCAGTCTCCTAGCTCTGGTCATTCACAAAGACTATAACTCTTGCTATCTAAACTTGACCTTGAAAGCCTCTTGCTTCAAGACCCAGCTCAGATATCCCTCTTCCTAGAAGCTGCCTCTGACTCTTTCCTTTTACTCTATCCCATCCCACACAAAAA
Organism: Petaurus breviceps papuanus; assembly: GCF_028583685.1. Lineage (NCBI taxonomy): Eukaryota > Metazoa > Chordata > Mammalia > Diprotodontia > Petauridae > Petaurus > Petaurus breviceps. The sequence continues at coordinate 3,853,435 of NW_027186442.1, read as the reverse complement.
TGATATCATCTTCAAATTTTCTTAGTCCCCTTCATCTGGATTTTTTCCTTGGTCTTAGAAGATCACAGGACTGGGAGTCAGGATATGAGTTTGCATCTTGTCTCTCCCACTTGCTAGCTGTGTGTATGTAATTTAACATGTGGAGATTATCATTCTTTATGAAATAGGGTAATACAGCAGTATCTAGTGTGAAGGGCATTTTTGAGGAGAATATTTGTTAACCTTAAACAAACATAGAAATATGAGTTATTACGTTCATATCCCCCTTAAGTGGAATATGAACTCCTTGAGATCAGGCAGTATCATTCTTTCCCCTTTTATCCCTAGTACCAAGCTGGGGACTTGTTGCAAAGTAATGTTTGGTGAACTGAATTTTGGAAATATGTAGTTAGAACTGGTCCTTCTCTTTACTCCATACCTTTGCACTCACAATCTTTTGTGCTAGGAATTGTTCCCTTTATTATCTCCCATTCCTAGATTCCCTGTCTACCTGGAATGCTCAGCTCAAATCTCACCTTCTCAAGGAGGACTTTGTCAGGCACTACTTAGAACATGCTAGCTCTTTCTTTTTTTTTTTTAGATTTTTTTAAAAATTCATTTATTTATTTATTTATTTTTAAGCAATCGGGGTTAAGTAACTTGCTCAAGGTTACACGGCCAGTTATTTCTGGGTGTGGTGCTGAGTGTCTGAGCCCGGGATTCGATCTCCAGGTCTTCTTAACACTGGAGCCGGTGTTCTTACTTGCTGTGCTACCTGGCCGCCCCATGCTAGCTCTTTCACTTTGAGATTAGAAGATTGTGTGTGTATGTATACATGGTATATGTATATGTATCTATACATATTATATATGTGTGTATGTATATATACATATTGTATATGTATATTATATACACACAATTTATAAAATGTGTGCATGTATGTATGTATGTATGTATCCTTATGCCTTTCATAGAGCCTGGAAAAATTCAATGCTTAATAAATACTCATTAACTGATATCTTTCAGTCAAATATTATATACTATTTAATGACCATTTGAATTACAAATTATTTTATAAAATGGTTGGGAAAATGCACCCAAAGAGATTTAGTGTGCATACACATCCACTTTGCTTCCCCCAAATTATCATTTTCCTTGTTTGTCATCATTGCCAATTATCTAGTATAAGGGTAAAACTTAGTGTTGTTTTAATTTGCATTTCACTTACTAATGATTTACATCTTATTTTCTGCTCATATAATTTGATTATTGGGAAATAACTCTTATTCTTATATATTTTAATCAATTTCCAAAAATATCATAATTAACAGGCCTAAATTAGAGATACTTGCAAAAAATTTTCCCTGAGTTAACTATTTCCCTTTTAGTTTTAATAACATTGATGTTGTTTGTAAAAGCAAAATAAAAAAAAAAAAACCCTTTACATTTTATGTTGTTTTTGTCCCTTGTTTGGTCAAGAATTCTTCCTCTATACATGTTTGTGAAAGACATCATCTTTCATTTTCCTTAATTTTTTTTAGTGATATGACCTTTTATTTCAAAGTTATGAATTCATTTGGAACTAGAGTAGATACCCTCATGGACCTTTCCAGATTTATTATAATGTATTTCTTAAAACCACAGAAATGTGTTTGGATTCAGTAAAAAAAGTGACAAGATTTCTGGTTGTCTTTCAGGAACAGGAAGGAAAAGGGAAAAGTGAAGAAAATAAGTCAGGTTTAAATAATTCAGCAAGTATTTACTGAGTGCTCACTAAACATTGGGGGGGGGGGGTTGGGGGAGAAAAGGAGGGAGCCTCAGTTTCAGTGACAGTAGGTCTCCAATATGAAAGTGACATAAACTAAGAATATATGTGCAACCTCTCTCCCTTCCATTCAATAAGGCTCATGTGATGAATAGAAAGTATCAAACATAGTCAATATCCAAATGTAAACATTCTTTAGACTGATCTTGTAAAGAAGTCCAGTTCATTTCACCTTTAGCCAGGTACCACACCTTACAAATCCCTAATTAAAAGTAGATGTGAAATTAGTGTAGTCCAAAGAAAATCATATACAGCAAACTTGAGACTCTTAACTTTCTAGGAAGTGTCACAACTGGAACTTACTTCTAGTTATAACCCTCTGACTCCAAACTAGCCTCACACTTATTTTTGGGCATTTCTAAGATTCAATTCAACATATTTTTAATTAGTGTTTATTATGTGAGATCAGCACTAGGAATTGTGGGAGAAAGGAAACACAAGAGAAATATCAAGCATATTTAATGCCCTCTACCAGGTTATGTTCTAGTGAGTGAGATACCACACATGAAAGAAAAGCAAAAAACTCCAACAAAACAATACAAAATTGTATAGGCTAGAGTGGCCTAAATGATATTCTAGCTCAGAGAAGTTTAATTATCTCTGGTTTGGAAAGATCAAGGAAATTTCACAGATAAAATGGAGATCAGAATTTTCACTATGAGATTCTAAGAACTTATAATTTAAGACTTTCTTTCAAGGTATGAAGGGTGAATTTTTTGATATTTATTTTGTGCCCTGATTCTAATAAACATGGACAATTTATATTTATTAAATTATAAAATAAATATAACACACACACACACTTCTAACCTCAGTTCCTGATTTGGATCTCTGTGTTGGGCCCAGAATGGTCTTTTTGAAGTCTTGAATAGTGAAATACATCTCTGTTTGGCACTGACCTTAATTTCCTGGGCTCTTGCCCCTGGCTTCTACCTCTTCTGATGTGTCTCAGTTAACAGAACTAAGAACCTTTGGTGTCCCCATCTAGAGTTCTTTATTTATCTATCTTCACTTAGGGCATTGCTTCAGACTTCGATCTGTCCTGGAAATTCCCTGGTTAAGGTGCTAGTGCATACACTTTCAAAATCTTCAAATGAACTTGTGAAGGCTAACATGGCAGAACCCTTCTTTGCCACTTGCCACTTCTGGCTAAGTTCTCTCTAGTTCTCAACTAAATAAATGAATTTTTTATAATTCTTTTTTTTTGACTGTTCATCACCTGGCTCATAAAATAGAAATACAGCTTGGCTTTATGATTACTTTTCATGTTGCTGTCTTAAATAGAAGTCCACATATTTTCTTAAAAGATAACTTTCTATATTTGGTTTTGATTCCCTATTAGACATTTTTGTTCTGTTCTTTCCATTCCAAAGATTTTCTGTTTGGCAGAAAGAAAACAGAAACAAAAGAGTAATTGAACAATTTCACCTTCTGTAATATGCAGTTATGCTATTTTTAGTTAATTATATTTTTTCCCATATAACTTTAAAAAATACTATCCTTAGCTTATATCATACCCAGACAATTCATCCTTAATTTTAGAACTGCTGTCATTGTTCTTACAAAACTCTATCGCATTTTTGTTTTTGTCCTCTATTTCCTTTGTTTCTAACTTCTGTGTGCTTTTTTTTAAACCTAAATTGGTCCATGACTTGCTTCTGTATCTAAATAATTTACTTTAGGTAACTCTCCATTTTCTTTTTCAGTGGAATCTCTTTTTGTGTCTTCAGAATTAAATTGTTGAGAGTTTACCATCCTTCTTGATGTGACTTCCATGTAGAATTTTCTCTAACAAGTTATAAAGCCTCCTATGAAGTCCTTAAAATCTGATTTCTCCTAATCTATTGTGAACCTCAGTCTTTGTCTGACCTCTTGTTACTTATTTATAAAAAAATTCCTAGGTAATGTTGTTACTTTCCCCTAATGTTCTTATTACTTTTACTTCAACAATCAGTTTTACTTTGGTGATGGACATGGAGTCCATTTTAACAGTTCCTTTCATTTTTTGCCACCTCTTAAATCTTGAATTTTAAAAAATTAATACAAACCAGAAAATTATCAGCTGCTTTGCATGTAACAGAAAAAGTGATTATGTGAGTCTGGATAACTGAAATCCTTAATCTCAACATTATGACTCTGTAAGGTTTTGATTTATTTCTTTGTAGACCTATAAAATACTGCTATTTATAATAATATTGCTTCTGTTTCTGGTTTCATTTATAGTCATCAAGATGCTCCTGCCACCCATCTGCTATCTAATCCCTAGCAGTTGCTAGATTTCCTTGAATGAATATAATATAATGTAATGCAATATAATAATATATATTAATATAACATAGTATATTAATATATATTAATAGGGTGGAGGAACGATTTATTTGACCTCTGAACTATTAGTTCCCCAGTTCAGTAGTTGATTTAATCATAGAAAGGAATGAGCAGATTATGAGCCATTAAAGTAACTGAAAAAGTATGTCTTTGTCTAGTCATCTCTTTATGAAGTGTGAATGAGTCTCTCTTTGATTGAATTTTGCATGATCAATTATATTAGATGGAAAGTAATTGGCCACATCATGGATTGCCCCTTAAAATGTTGAAGTTCTTCAGTTTTGCAATAAGATGTATGGACAAGACCCCTGGGTTTATAACAGAGGGTGATAGTGGAAGTGATGGGTGAGTGAAGGAAGATTATGCTCTCCTTTTCCCACTAGACAGAGTGGTTAACAGAAGAGCTACTCATTCAATGGAAAACAGTCCTTCCAAGAGTCAAAGAATCAATCAGTTGGGGAGCATTAGAGGTATAGTTGAGGTACAAGATAAAGGAGAGGCTACCATGTATCCAAGAGAGAATTGGCTTTAGCAATCAAGATTTGAGCTATGGAGAGGTCTCTAAAAAGAAAGGAATTTTAGTGCTTGTCACACTACTGGCATTAATGGCCGTGGCCATATATGTTTCCTAATATGCCTCCCTGATACTGTACTCCAACTTAGTGATCATGCTTCCCACATATGTTCTGTATTTTTGTGGGTCATTATACCCCAGGTTATTGAGAGGAGAATGCTATTGTTCTCACTATTCATCTTAAGAAATACCTTTATTATGACCTAATTATGTCTCCTTACTTCCTTTTAAGGGGAAGCTTACTGGTAGTAGCTCATGAGCTATATTAGTAGAAACCCAGACACACAAACTACTCCCTTATAAAATGAAAGTAGTAGCCAACTCTGGCAACTCAAATTGTGAATCTGAATGTAAATTTTAGAATTTTCCCAGAGGGGTTCTTAATTGATATACATTATTTTTCTATCTATATCTTTTGACTTATCCTATTCTTTCTGAATGAATTATAACTATTCAGAGCCTTATTCTAGTCATTGGACCAATGCCACCAAATCACGATCATTTCAAACTAATCTCCTTAAATTAGGATTTGTAGTTCACTCTGATTGTTACCCCTTCTTTGTAACTCTATGTAGATACATTCAAGGCAAAGGATTTAATTATTTTCTCCTTTCTTGAATTTTTCAACCATAGCAATCTATGAAAGCCAATGATTAAGATATGAATTTGCTGAAAGTCAGTGTCAGCAGAGAAGTGCCCATAAAAATGAAGCCAAGGGTCCTTTAAATAATGAAATATTTAGCTAATATTTTTTCTCAAAAAAACTTTTGGAAAATATTTTAAATTAATAATTAAACAAGTATATTTATGCAGCAATAAAACTTATGAAGTGTTTGCAAGTTACATGGAACTCAACTGCTGAGAATACAAAGATGAAACAATACATAGTCCCAGGCTACATGAAACTTCCTTACCATTAAAAATGATGACTAATATATAGATAGCTATGTTCTAACTTATTATATGAAAAGTGACCAAGAGATACACAAACATTCAAGAACATCCATGCAGAAGACTGAATCATAAATTGTTAAAGTGAAAAAGGACCTTAGAGATCTTCTAGTTCAATTCTGTTATTTTACAGCCAAAGAAATGAAGGAACACACAGGGAAAGTAAACTGCCTGTCATCACAGAGCTAGAAAATAGCAGAGATTTGACCAGAGGTTGGGAAATTCTATATTTTTCTGAGTACAGGACAAAACAAAAAGTCTAAGTTCCTATATGAGAAATTCATGGTCTAGTTTAGGGAATAAAAACTAATCCTAATCCATATAAAATAATAATAGATCATACCAGGTATATAGCAAGATCACAGAAAGAATATATGGTAGTTAAATAATAAATCCTTTGGTATAGGCCAGTGGTATCAAACTCAAATAGAAATGGCACCACTAAACCATATATAAGGATCTGTAATGGAAAGCAAAGTAGTACTTTGTTGCTCGTTTCAGCTATTGAAGTGACTTTGACTCTCACCTTTGATTGTATCAAGAGTACCTACTGGAAGATGCATTTTGTTGCCCTTAAAAGACCTAAGGGAGTTTGAAGACCTTCCCTGCCCTTAATAGACCTAACGTTATTACATGGAGCACATAGTCAGGAGCTTGCTGAAACAGCAGAACAGGAGGGGTGAAACAGGAAGGAGCAGAGCGGAGAAAAACTCAAGCAGAGCTGGGATTGAGCAGAACTAAGAGAGAGAATGTTTGTATTGTTGGATCTTACTTTATCAGAATGAAGCATTCTGTCTGTTGAAAGAGGACTTTACTGATGTTATAGAAGTCTGGAAATAGGACTTCACTGTTGTTACAAAAGTCCTGGGACTTTACTGTTGATTTTCTTTGATTTCTCAGACAGAAGTCTTGTCTGCTGATTTGTGTTACTTTGAGAGACAAAATGTGAATTGAGATGATAGTGCCGTCAATGTGTATAAATATTGTTGTATTTAGGTGTGTAAATTTATGTGCTTAATGTGTGCAAATATCGTATCCTGGTTAAGCTTTGTTTCCCTAGAAACAAAAGCTGCAAAGAGCTTGGAGTGGAGCTGTCTCCATGAGCAGAGATATAGAACTGGAGTGGAAAACTACCTATGTGTGAATCCAAGCAAGAACTGGAAGTAGTCAGTCAGTCCATGGAGAAATAGTCTGTGGGGTTTGGAAGTCAGCCTTGAGTAAAGATAAAAGAGGACTTTACTTTAGATACTCTGTATTGACTGAAGAGATGGTAACTTAATGTGACCTAGGGGTGGATGGTGTTTATGCTTTCTGCTACAACTTAATGATGATTGACTTACAGATGATTGGAAGCCAGGCTCTACTTAAGATTTAAGAGGACTTTACTTGGACACTCTATATTGATTGAGGAGATTGTGATTTACTGTGATCTAGGGGTTGATGTTTAAGACTTCGTGACCACCTTAAGTTGTTATGTTATATTGTTGTGAATGTTGTGCCTTAATTTCTTGAATGTTTTGCTTTAGTTTATTGCTGGATAGAGAGGTCACTACACCACGTGATTAGATTCTTAAAGTTATGTAAAGCAGCAGTCCTCAGGAGAGCTGTTCATGGTTGGTTTTATAGGATCCCTGTGGGCTGTATATGACTTTGACATATTGACATGTTTTTATATTTCTTTTTCTGTTTATATGTCAATACATTAAATCATGTAGGAACTAATACTTTTTCTTTGTATTTATTTTTTTATTTAAATAGTTTTATTATTTTCCACTTACAGGTAAAGATAATTTTCAAAATTCATGGTAATATTTTTTCTTTTTTATTCTGTTTAATTTTTTTATTTCTTTATTTTAATTTTCAACATTCATTTCCATAAGATTTTGAGTTCCAAGTTTTCTCCTCTTCTCTCCCCTAACCCCCACCCCAAGATGACAATCATACTGAGTAACCTTCCCTCAGGCTTCCCTCTCTTCTACCCACCCCACATTTTCCCCTGACCTCCTTTCCCCTTACTTTCTTGTAGGGCAAGATGCATTTCTATACCCCATTGCCTGTATATTTTATTTCCCAGTTGCATTTAGAAGCACTTTTTTTTAACATTTGTTTTTAAAACTTTTAGCTCCAGATTCTTTCCCTTCTTTGCTCCTCACCCACCCCAATGTAAAGACAAATTCAATATAGGTTATATATGTGTAGTTATGTGAAACATTTCCATAGTACTAATATTGTGAAAGACTAACAGTATTTCCCTCCATTCTATCCTGCCCCCCTCATTTAATTTATTTTCTCCTTTATCCTGTCCCTTCTTAAAAGTGTTTGCTTCTGACTACCTTCACTTGGAATCTGCCCTCTCTTCTATCAACCCCTTCTTATACCTTTCCCCCGCTACTTTCCTATAAGGTAAAATATCCAATTGAATATATATATATATATATATACATATATATATATATATATTATTCCTTACTTAAGCCAGATTCAAGAAGAGTAAGGTTGATTCATCCCCTTTCACCTCCCTGCTCTTCTCCTCCACTGTAACAGCTTTCTCTTGACTCTTTTATGTGAGATAATTAACCTTATTTCTCCCTTTCTCTTTCACCCAATATATTTCTCTCTCACCTCGTAATTTTATTTTTTAAACATCATCCCCTTTCATATTCTTCTCACCTCAGTATATGTATATATACCTGTACACACATATAGATAAATATATGCATAAATACTATATATATGCATGTGTGTACACACATATATTCTCTTCAACTATCCTAATACTGATAAAAGTCTCATGAGTTACAATTATCATCTTTCCATGTAGGATTGTACACAGATTAACTTTAATAAGTTTCTTATGATTTCTCTTTCTCATTTTCCTTTTCATGATTCTCTTGATTCTTGTCTTTGAAAGTCCAATTTTCTGTTCAACTCTGGTCTTTTCATTAAGAATGTTTGAAAGTCCTCTATTTCATTGAATGACCATATTTTCCCCTGTAGTATTATGCTCAGTTTTGCTGGGTAGGTGATTCTTGGTTTGATCCTACCTCCTTTGACCTCTAAAATATTGTATTCCAAGTCCTTAGATTCCTTAATGTAGAAGCTGCTAGATCTTGTGTTATCCTGACTGTGCTTCCACAATACTCAAATTTTTTCTTTCTGACTACTTGTAATATTTTCTCCTTGACCTGGGAACTCTGGAATTGGTCTGTAATACTCCTAGGATTTTTCTTTTGGGAGATCTTTTTGAAGAGGTGATCAGTGGATTCCTTCAATTTCTATCTTTCCCTCTGGTTCTGGAATATCAGGGCAGTTTTCCTTGATAATTTTGTGGAAAATGGTGTCTACGCTCTTTTTTTGATCATGGCTTTCAGATAGTCCAGTAAGTTTTAAATTATCTCTCCTGGATCTACTTTCCAGGTCACTTGTTTTTCCAATGAGATATTCCACACTGTCTTTTACTTTTTCATTCTTTTGTTTCTGTTTTATAATATGTCGATTTCTCATAAAGTCATTAGCTTGTATTTACTCCATTCTAAATCTGAAGGAATTATTTTCTCAGTGAGTTTTTGAACTTCTTTTTCCATTTGGCCAAAACTGCCTTTTAAGGCATTCTTTTCCTCAGTGGCTTTTTGAACTTCTTTTGTCATTTGAGTTAGTCCATTTTTAAGGTGTTATTTTCTTTAGTATTTTGGGGTATCCTTCAGCAAGGTATTGACTCATTTTTCATAATTTTCTTGCATCACTCTCATTTCTCTTCCCAATTTTTTCTTCTACTTCTCTTACTTGATTTTCAAAATCCTTCTTGAGTCCTCCATGGACCACAATCAATTCATATTTTTCTTGGAGGTTTTTGATTTAGGGGTTTTGACTTTGTTGTCTTCTTCTGGTTCTATGTTTTGGTCTTCTTTGTCACCAAAAAATGATTCTATAGTCTGATTTCTCTTCCTCTATTCACTCACTTTGCCAGTCAATTACTTTACTTTTGTGCTCTTTGCCACAATAGAACTCTGCTTCCATAGTGGAGAGTGTTTTGTCCCAAATTTCTGGGGTTACTTTGTAGCTGTTGTCAGAGCTATTTCTAGGCACCTGCCTTAGAACTGTGAGGAGGATTTCCTCTACACAGCCACCGCAAGTTCTGACAGCCCTCCTCCTCACCCCAGGACTGCCACCCAAGATTCAACACAGATCTATCAGGGCAAAGCAAGAGAATTCTGCCTCACTGCCAGCAAAGATATTCCTGCAATTTCCCTCCAATTATTCACTTGGTTCCCCCACCAGATGTGGACCTTGAGCTCCTGAAGCAGTTGCACTGCTACTGTAGCTGTCCAGCTACTGCAGATGCCACCACCTCCCCTGTCGCCATCCCAGGGGCAGTGACTGGACTGCACTCTTCTCTCACACAGGTCCAACAGAATTTCCCCAGTTACTTTTTAATTTATCTTTGGCATTTATGGATTAAGAAGTCCCAAAACTGCCAAAGCTGGCAATGATTTAGTCCCCTGAGGTCTGTTCGTCAGTCTTTGCTGTCAGTCTGAGTCTGCCTGTGCTTTGGGATAGACCCTTCCTTTCAGCTTGCCAGGCTGACCTCAGCTGGGGGTGTATTTCACTCTCATTTTGTGGGTTCTGTAGCTCTAAAATTTGTTCACAGCCATTTTTACAGGTATTGGAGGTGGCTGGGGCACAATTTCAAGCAAGTTCCTGCTTTTACTTGGCCATATTTGCTTGTGCCCTGACTGCCCCCCAGGAACTAAGTTTTAATCTAGTTTAGGCCACATTTGAGCAGGCTACATGTCTGCTACCTCTGGTATAGACCATAAATGACCTAAAATAACTATTTTCGCCAGTAAGGTAATACTTGAGTTAGAACATGGAAAGTTGGAGGAAAGTAGATATGTTGTAATATTTTGTAAAAGATGATATGTTATAAATCATACAACCATGTGTTGTTGGAATTCACACACACACTCATGCATGTATGCAAACATATTGTCCCCGAAGTCTTAGAACAGTTTTAAAGCAGATATATATATGTATATATATGTACATGCATATAAGTGTACATATATATGGTGTACATATACACAATATACAAATATATACATACATATTTATATAATATATACACATATAGGATATGTTATTATACTATATTATAGTATTAATATAGTATAATAATATATAGTATATTATTATACTATATTATGCTGTACTTTACTATACAATGTAATCATATATATCATATATCATCCTGTGTATTGAACCTATATGTTATGTATTTGAGACTACAGATATATAGACACTACACGTGAATAGCTATGCCTTTCTATGTATACACACACACGTATAGCTTCAAAACTCCCTAAAAACAGCTCTTTTGTTTAGTTCCCAAAGTAGCAACTTTGGAGTAGTGAAAAAATCATTGGATTAGTTTACATAGATTAAAATTACAGTTCTGAAAGAGGCATACAGGATACCTTGGGAAAGATGCTTCTGATAGCCAGTTTTCTCATCTCTGACATCATCATCTGTGACAGGAATAATAACCCTTGTACTATCTTCTTTGCTTAACTTTCCCTGGTCCCCCTAGGCAGAATTGTTTTACTAAGAGTGAATATCTTAATGGTTGCACTTTGAATGTGATGTTAAAGATGAGTGATGGGAAATGGTTGACATAGTGAAAGAAAAGGGGATAACTTACCTTTCATTTTGTGTTTGGAATTTGAAGGTTGCCCAAAATGACAGTAAAGACTAAAGAGGCTTGTGAACCTGCAACCTCTTCCAACTTGTGCCTTGACCATGTGATCAACACTGACAAAGATAGGAAACGGACAGTCTCTTGCTCAGACAAGTTTTGGTTTCTATGCTCTCAGCATGGGCTTGCTCATTTGTCTTCCTGCCCAATCTCAATCTGGAATGCTTCCAGGGAGTTAGGCTGAAACCTTTGGTCTCTTTTCCTCCAGAGAGGATTTGCCCAAATGTGGCCCCACCATCTGATTTTCCACGTGAGTCTTAATTAGAGATCCCATCAAGATACCATCTTCGTTCCCTAGTGTGGGGAGCTGATTTACTCTGGGGCTTCAACATACCCAATATTGGTGTTGAAAGGAGCCTTAAGAATCATAAAATACTGAATGTCATACCTGGAAAGAGTCTCAGGATCAGAGAGCATGTCAGAGCAAGAGAAATCTTAAAATTAAAAAAAAAACATTAAAAAAAGAAAAGTAAAAACTAGAAGGTATTAGCCAACACCCTCATTTTAAAAATCAGTAAATTCGCCTAGTATTGATACTAACTCTAATCCTGAGAGAGTCAGAATTAAAACCCAGACCTTCTTACTTCCAGTCTTATGCTTATTCCACGATACTGTCTTGTGATTGTTAATTTTCCTTTCACCAAGAGAATTTTATGGGACTTTGTTCACACAAAAAGGAGTCTAGGCATTGCCTTTCTTTCCTTTGCCAAGCTATTCCCATCCTTCAATCAAGGACAACTGTAGACAGGCCTTTGTACCTACGTATGTTTTCCTCATGGTTTGTATTAGGATTTGATTTAATTTTTACCTGATGTTTCACCTATTACTAGGAGACATAAAAAGGAAACTCACAGCTGCTTGCTTATCAGAAAAAAGATCAACTGTTTCTGTAATTAATATGGAAGATAACAATTTAAAATAATGAAACACCCATAATATGCTTGAAGAAAGCAGCTTGTTGCTATAATTAGAACTATATTCAAATTGTTCTGATGGCAAACACATCATTTATTGAAGTGAATATACTCAATGAATGGAACAGCTTTAGGAAGCAAATAGTGGAGCATACAAGCGAAAAAAAAAAGCCAATGAAAGAGATATTATACATACCCCAGCCACTGGAGTGGTGTCAGAAACTAGTGAGAGATACCTTAAAGTGAAAAGACATTCTCACATTCCCAGGAGGATCTCACCTTAGATTTATTTTCACTCATGGAATGTAAGAGTTGAAAAAGACCTTTGAATTATATAATAATACAATGTTATAATGCTGGAAGAGGCCTTAAAGATCATCTAGTCATTCTCCCTTGCTTAAAGATAAAGAAACTGAGGGGCGGCCAGGTGGCTCAGCGAGTAAGAGCACTGGCCCCAGTGCCGGGATGACCTGGGGTCAGAATCTGGGCTCTGATACTTAGCACCCACCCAGAAACACTTGGCCGTGTAACCTTGAGCAAGTTACTTAATCCCAATTGCTTATTAAAAAAAAGATAAAGAAACTAAGGATTAGAGATAGGAAGTGACTTTGTAAAGTCACAGAATGAGTTATAGGAATTCATGAAGTAGGTGCAGCCTTAAGGTACTATTACTAGCACAAGCACCTCTCACAGGAATGTGTACGTAGTAAGTACTTACTAAATGTTAGGAAAGAAGGAAAGAAGGGAGGAAGATAAAAAGGAAGGAAGGAGGGGAGGAAGGAAGGAAGGGAGGGAGGAAGGGAGGGAGGGAGAGAAGGATGGAGGGAGGAAAGGAAGAAAGGAAGGAAGAAGAAAGGGTGGAAGGAAGGAAGGGGAAATGTAAGGAATTTTTTATTTCTTATATCTTTTAACCTAGTGTCATTTGAGCAGAAATATTAAATTAATTTGATGAAAAACATCTCTCCCTGCTTAAAAACAAAAACAAACCATATGACTATCAGGGAAAATCTATCCATATGTTGCTAATTTATTTACTCATAGATCACAACATTTCATTTCTTCTTGTTAGGGGAATCTGATGTTTGAGTTGCTTCCTGAAGTTTATATATTGCAACTTCTTTTCAAATTCACTTTGCTTTGAACTGAGATGTTCAATTTCCCTCACCCCCAAATTGGAAACTTATTTCTTGACAGGATTGGAATTGCTTTGAAAGCTTGAATTATTAGGATCCAATAGTATTTCTTAGATAGGAAAGCACATTCCCTCCTCCCTTTCCATGATAAGCACTGGGAAATTGTTGACTCTGATCGCTTATCCATGCATAACACAGTAGTCAAAGGTCTCTCCTATGCTGTACCTTGAGTTGACCCCAATTGCAGTAGTGCAGTGAAAAAAAAAGTCCTGGACTAGTAGGGAGATTGCCTAAATTCTATGGAATCTTGGTTATACCTTTAAGTAATGATGTGACCCTCATTGTCAGAATTCATAAACTATTCAAAGCTTATAGAATCTTGGAGATCATCTAGTTCAGTGTTCTGAGGAGTACAACTCAAGAGATTATATAACTTGCCCAAGGTAGCACAGCCAGAATTAGAACCAGATCCCCTAAAGACCAATCTTTTTCTCATTCTACCATTTATACCTTAACTCCAAGTTCCTTACCTTCTAAATCTTAGTTTCAATGTCTGTAAAATGGAGATAATAATACTTGCTTCACTGACACAGGTTTTTTGTGAAATTAGAATCAGATTATTATGTGGAAAAACTTTGATGACATGATTTGTCATGAGATACTATTATAAATGGCATTCATACTCTCCTAGCAGTGAAAGAGCAAAGACAGTATCTTGGTTTTGTCACTTTGCTGTCTGAGACCACAGGAAGTTTACTTGATGTTTTGGGGCTTAAGTTTTCCCAAAGCACCCATCAGAAGGATGAGACAGAGATAAATACACTGGTCACTTACATTTTCCAATTTTTTGTTCTGAGACATCACATACATTCATGATAGCAAACATTTGGAAGAAAACTGAAAAATACATTGAGTCAGATCCAGATGTTGGGCTTTGTGTAGGTAACATATCTGACACCTTTAGCCTTAGAAATAAAAGAGGTAAATCCAACTGCTTCAGAAGTAATGTTGTTTGTTTTGTTGTTTGCATGTTTTTTTAGAACTGCTCTTACCTAGAGATGTTAGGAACACCTAAACCCCAGTTAGCAGTGTTTCCCTACTTTCACACTGAGTTATTTTAAATGTAGTAAGGAAAACATTCAAGGAAAACGAAAACCACCAGAGACTTTTGGCATGTCCACCTTATTATTCTGTCCTTAAATAGAACCATGCAATCCACTTCTCAAATAATGTTGTGCATTATCTATATGTATCCTGTCCCCTAAAGAGGATGATGTGGGTCATATTTTAATCTAACCTTTGTATTTCTTCCAGTGCTTTATATAACACTCCTCACAGTAGGCACTTTGTCAATGCTTATTGGATTAAGTCATGGAATTGGAAGGATCAGGATTAAAGATTTTTATTTGCAGGTGTTGGTGATCATTTAATACAAAGCAGAAGTCACTTAATAGATGAGTAAACTACAGTACATAGGAGTTGATGATTTGTCCAAGGTCACACAAGCAGTAAGAAACAGAACCAAGTTTAAATGCAATTCCTTTGACTTCAAATCAGTAGGGTGTTGGTAAATGTTTAACAACCAGCTTTTAAAAATGTACACTTGATAAAATTTAATCTGCATTATTAGCAGCTTTTTCATCATTTTCTTAAGATTAGAAAATCAACAAAATGGTAATAAGTCAAGAACTGATTTGTAGCATTTGCTGATTTCCACGTATAAATGTTCACACTGAAAATTTAACAATGTGGAGTCCTATGGCTCCAGCATTCCCTTTCTATAAGTCGATGCTTCCCACCTCCCATATAGTAACATTAGCAGCCTATACATTCAATTTATATCCAAGTTGAATAAAACTGAATGAATTCAAATAGAAACAAATGTCAAGTCCTACACATGAGTTAGAAAAAAAATGCACAAGTACAGTCTGAGAAAGACCTATTTTACATACATACATATATAGACACATACATATATGCATACCTACATAAACATGTGTGTATATATACACATATCATACTCCCAAATTTCAGTGCTAGAAGTTGCTTCAAAGGTCAATCTTTTGTTGTTATTGTTTAGTTGTTTCAGTCATGTCTGATGCTTCATGACCCAATTTTTATTTATTTGTTTATTCTTTGGCAGAAATACTATAGTGGGGCAGTTAGGTGGTGAAGTGGATAGAGAACTGGTTCTGGGGCCAGGAGGATTTGAGTTCAAATTCAGCATCAGACACTTGACACTTACTACCTGTCTGACCCTGGGCAAGTCACTTAATCCTGATTGCCTTACGAAAGAAAGAAAGAAAGAAAGAAAGAAAGAAAGAAAGAAAGAAAGAA
>NW_027186442.1:3805609-3837632 GCF_028583685.1 Petaurus breviceps papuanus | reverse complement strand
GAAAGAAAGAAAGAAAGAAAGAAAGAAAGAAAGAAAGAAAGAAAGAAGGAGGGAAGAAAAAAAGAAAGACAAAGAAATACTATGGTGGTTTGCCATTTACTTCTCCCGCTCATTTTACAGATGAGGAAACTGAGGCAAACAAGGTTAAATTACTTGCCCAGAATAGCACAGCTAGTAAATATCTGAGGCCATATTTGAACTCAGGTGTTCCTGACTCCAAGACATCAAGAAGGTGATTCCATGACTTGCAAATGAATTGGATTTAAGTTATTGAGGACTGTACAAAGTCACCAGCCTCACTTTCTCCTCTGGAGACATCCGGGTCCAGTGATAAGATATAGATCAGGATGACTGAAGATGGCCTGGATGTGGAGGGAAACATTGGGCTTTTTAAGTTAAGGTCTTTAACAGATCTCATTTTGACTGACGCAAAACCCAATCAATGATTAAGGCCAGGTAAAAGATGAGGCAAAGAATGGCCTCTTTACTTAGTCAAAAATTTAAAAAAAAATAATCTGGGAGGGGAAGACCTTTGGGGTTTTTGTACAAAATAGAAACAATTGCTATTTACATTGTTCAAGTCCTGATGGCTCTCTCTATGATAAGGTAGAGTGAAAAGAACAGTGGATCTATAATCACAAGTGTCTGAGTTTGAATCTTGGTTCTGCCTCTTACAACACACACAATCTTGGACAAGTCAGTGGGCCTCCTTTCATTCTACAGAATGAATATATGATTTGTAATTTTCCAGCTTCTGCTTAAAGATCTCCAGTGACTGGGAAATCAGGGAGTTTGACTAATGAACTGAAATTTGCTTGCTTGCTTGCTTGCTTATAACTCCAAGTCATTTGGATGAGTTCTGCCCTCTGGGGTCAAGTAGAAAAAACATAATGCATCTTTTACAAGATACGCTTTCAAGTTAGTGGCAGCATGGTATTGTGGATGGCTCTGGAGTATAGAAGGTGTGGCTTCACATCTTGCCTCTGTCTCTCATTAGCTATATGCTCAGGTAGAAATGTCTTAACCTCCCTGAACTAAAGGCAACTTTCAAATACTGTTAATTATGAGCAGCAAGCTGTACAGGTAGAGGGAGTTTCCAAATAGATGAAATTACAGGTTGTTGATGTATTCACCTAACTATTTCAATTTGTGTAGAAAATTATTCTGTGTTCACTAATCATCTCTTTTCTAGCTTAAAGGTCCTCAGTGTCTTCTACTGCTCCTCATATGGCATGCTTTCCTTTTCTTTCACCTTCCAATTTGTCTTCCTCTAAAGAGGCTCCTAATACATGGAATCAAGAAAAGTTTAATATGATAATAGTTTCCATTTAAAGCTTATGAAGCATTATGTATTTACATTATTGTAAGTCAACTTCACAACAGGCTTGTGAAGTCACTCCTACATATACAAGCTTCCACATTTTACAGAGAAGGAAAGGTAGACAAAAAAGGGGGGGAGAAGGAAATTGAGAGGATTAAGTGCCTTTCTTATAGTATCACAATGTCATAGGTGGAATTTGAAGCTAGGTCTCTCTTGATTTTAATTCACTCTAGGTTTCCACTACACATAATGTCACTATGCTCTAGGTCTGGTCTCCTTTATACAGAAGACACTATATTTCCCAAAGCAGTAACCCATTAATTGTTCTCTTAAGCCTGCTTGGGGCCAGAGACTATTACTTACTGAGACTGTCATTCTTGTGCTGGCCCAGACCTTGGTTATTTCGTTGGCATAGGAAACTTCTGTTATGAGAATGCCATCTACATATGTAGATGGTCAATTCATCAGTAAATCATAGTCTAAGAGTGTTCCTTGGAGCACTAAGAAGATAATTAATTGGCTCAAGTTAACCCCATCTAGTATGTGTCAGAGAGATCTAGGGCTTACACCTGAATTTTTCTGACTCTGCATGCTACCATGCTGCCTCCCCATTAGAGTTGCATTGTACTATAGATTTTAAAAAATCCACAAATGTCTTCCTCTAATGTCTTGTTATAGAGTAGAGGAGGTGACCCTGGGCTCCTAAGGTGGTTCCAGCAAAGTGTAGACTCTGGCTGATGCTCTAAACCTAGAAAGGCTTCAGATATTCATTCAGCAGCAGATTGTAGGCCTGGCATTTTGGCACTGACTCAGGTTCATAGAGGCTCATCAAGAAACTGACTATATACTGATGCGTTTTTGCAGCCACAGTCGCTCAAAGACAATCTATTAAGTCACAGCAGGGGTGGTATCTGCTTCAGTGGGAGAAATGCCTATTGAAAAGCAGAGGTCAATGATATATTACATATACAAGTGGCAGAAAGAAAAAAAAGTAAAGGTGCATGTTATATGTTATAAGTACATATAATATGTATATATACACATATATCATGTTCTTTCCCCCTTTTGTATTTATACATATATACATATGCATTTGTATGTATGCATGTGCATGTGTGTATATGTTTACATGTGTGTGCATATATATCAATAATGTAAAGAGATCAAGCATACATTCTATTGTGCCTAAATAATATACAAGAGGCCCCAAAAGTCTAATGATGTTATAAGTTTTAATAGTTTAAATAGCTTAAAACAGTATTAAGACGTTTTAGACACCCTATATAGCATATATTAAATTTCAAGAGAAGCAGTTTTATTGTAGATCAGCAGAAAGTTGTAAGGATAGATTTTTTTGTTTATTTTAATTTCTTTTGAAGGAAGAAGCAGTAGAAAGGTAGTTAAGAAATATAATGGATAGGATGCTTGCCTTAAAATCAGAAAGACTTGAAATGAAATCCCATATCAAACACTTTCTAGTTTTGTGATCCTGGGCAATTCATTTAACCTCTGTCTACCTCAGTTTCCTGAAATGTGAGGGCATAGTACCTACCTCCAAGGGTTTTTGTGAAAATCAAGAGATTTTTGTAAGGTGCTGAGAGCAGTGCCTGGCACACAGTAAATTCTTAATAGAAGCTTGTTCCCTTCCCCCTCTCCCAACCAAGGAACAGGAAAAAAAAAGGAAATGCATAGCAATTCTTCAGCACTTATGTGGAATCGACAAGACTAAAAGATGGAAACAGTATACAAAGTAAAAGTCTTATGTAATAACTCTAGAAATTGAAATAATTAAGGCTCCCATGCACCCTCCCACCCCTTGCCCTTATCCTACATGCAAAGAGCAGAAAATTCAAGCCATCTCATAAAAACAAACAGCACTGAAAGATTCAAGAACTTTATTCAATGTAATAAGCAAAATCGATTCTAGAGGATTGATGATAAAGCACACAAACCAACTCCTGACATAGAGGTGATGAACTCAGGGTATAGAATGAAGCCTGCCTTTTAATATGCCTAATGAAAAGTATGTTTTGTTTTTGTTTTCAGTATTCAAATAACAAGGATGACAGGGATTGAATTTTTTTGTTGTTAACTGAAAATATAGAAGTTAAATTAAGACAAAAAAAATCAGGTAAGAGATTGGAATAGAGAAGTCTTTGAATGATCATAGATGTATATCTGAGATCATCTATTACAGCCCTCTCTGAGGTCCAGAAAGACAAAGTGAATTTATTGAGGTCATAAAGGGAGCAAATAGTAGATATGATTTCAAAATTATGTTCCACTACTCCAAGTTCAGTAGGAAAGGTCAGTATTCTTTTCATTGTACCTTCTGCAAAGGAAAGGAATTGAAAGTATATTTCTCAAATAACACGTCCCGCAAATCTTAACCTGATCACCAATGGAAACGATGAATGTATATGCATATGCATATGTATAAGTATATGTGTATGTATATGTATGTGTATGTATATTTACAGCATTTAAGGTATTACTAAAAATCAAAACAAATACAATACTAAAAAAATCAGAAATGAATGCAAAATTTTATTTGCAGAAATTTAGAAAAAACTTACAAAGAAAACAGAAATATATAGAAAGTAAATATATGTGGAACATATATTAAACATATATGGAAAGGGGGGAGAGCTATACAATTAAATCAATTTGCTCGTGTTTCTAAGCTAATGCTGAAGAAAAAGAATCCAAGGAAGAAAAAGAAAAAATGAAATAAAAACTAAAAGTCAATGTCAATGGTAATAAGATTTTGGGGATACAAGTATATCATTTTAAGGTTTGTGAAGTACTTTGCATACATTATCTCATTTTGATCCTCACAACAAACCTATTAGGGATGTGCTGTCATTTTCCAGATCTTATCAATGAGAAAACTGAAATTTACTTACCCAAAAGTGTCTTGAGGCAAGATTTTGAATTTAGATATTTCTTACTAGACCTCTTTCCACTGGCCTCAGTAGCCAGAAAGACTATCAATAGGGGTTCTTCAAGGGACAAATAGGATTTTAGTGATTAAAAATGTAAAAGGATCATCACAAATTAAAAAGGTAAACAAGGACAACTGAATGAATGTCCTATGAATTAAACTACTTTCTTTACTATAAGTGACTATATCTCTCATGTATATGCTTGGATTGGGGGAAAGGAGGAATGAGAACAGAAAGGAATCACTACAATTGGTAAGGAAATTCAGGCAAGAAAAGACTTCACGGAGCAAGATCTAGAGTGATTCACAACACATTACACATCCTCTTTCATGAATCAATATTTCTCATGGTGAGGTATAGCAGAAGATAGGATGGAAGGAGAGAAAAAAGAGGATAGTGGATTTAGTGATGAAAAAGACTTTGAATGATATCTTTTCCAACTCCCTCATCATAAGAGGAAAGAAACTCAATGTACAGAGAGGTTAAATTACTTGCCTTATATCACATAGGTAGTGGCCTAAGATCTGACTGCAAGTCTTTTCACTTCAAATTAAGTATTCTTTCCTCCATACCACTGTAGCATTGTTCTAAACTGAGAAGAAACCTGAATTTGGCATCCAAAGCCTTGTGTTCAAGACCCAGTTCTGATCTTTATTTTTTATGAAACTCTGACTGAAGCAAGTTATTTCTCTGACCCTCAGTTTCCTTTTTTTTGTAAAATGGAAAAAATAGCAATAACTCCTCTTACTCTATAGGGCATTATTAAAATAAAGAAAATCATTTTAAGCTATAGTGTTATTTAAAATTTTATATTTTAATGTACATATAAAGTTATATATACACATATATGTATATATTATCATCACTATGATCATAATATGCTTCCCTTAAAGTCCTACTCCAATGTCTCATTGTGATAGTGGTGATGGTCCTAACCTCCCAAATGTTATTCTATTGGACACAATGTTCTAAAAGTACTACTGGACCCGAAAGACTTTGAGTCTATTGGACTGTGTATCTATTTTCTGAGGATCAGGCTAAATCAAAGAAAAGAGACCTATTAATAAGTGAGACCTTTTTTTTAAAAATCACTGTACCTTCTCTAACTTTGTATTAAGTAACAGTGAATTTGCATTCTATTCATTGAAAGTGAGTAGCTAGACCGAAGAAATAACAAAAATCTTTAAAGTGCTGATTTTAGAAGCATGATTATTAATAGCCTTAGTAGTCAATGATAAGACACTGCTCAATCCAAGGTTGATATAGTCAAACAGATAGCAGCAGAGTGCTCAGAATTAGATGCTATAGAAAAACAGACAATTTCAAAGACTAACAAGGAAATGGAAGAAAACATTCTTACATTAAAAAATAAAGGCATCCATTCTAAAATCAAACCAATTTTACTTTGTTTTTAGCATTTCGAATCTTAAAATGCTTTTCAGTTCACTTTTATATAAAAGGCATATGTATTCTATATTAAAAAAGCTCAATAACAACAATGTTGATTCACTTCAAAAGAAAAGATTATCATTTGCATATGCAATGAATGACTTATTAGTCACTATGACTTAATGAAAACTTTTAGGGTATGTAGCAGCAAGCACCCCGGCACCCCCAGGGTTTGCCGCCACCACAGGATCTTGGATCTGCTTTGTTAAAGGAAAGCAACTCAAAATGGGTTAACAAGCTTACTTTAATCAGTCAGACATATATCGTTTACCTTGTTCAGGGGAAAAAGGTCAGCACCTCGAACTTCAAAGCATACAGGCAGAATTATCAAGACAGAAACAGATCAAGTAGACAGATTTCCAAACTGTCCAACCATTAGATCCATACCCAGTCAACATCTGGGTTTCCACATCTGGGTTTTTCAAAGCCGGGGGACTCTCGACAACGGCTTCCCAGAATTCAGATCAAATCACAGAACACTTCTCAAAGTGAGTCCCAAAACAAAGCTACACATCAGGGCTTATATAGCCTTCTCCTGGCTCAGAGAATGTAACAACCTTATTGACCCACTGGCCAATCAAAAAGTATCTACTGAAAAACAAGCCTCCCACCCCAGGCTTCAGGTGCACTTTAGCCTAGGGGCAGGGAAGATCTTCCAAATTTGCATTCCCATTACAGGGTATGAATCTGTACGTGAAACAAGGGCATTCAAAACACATTAAGTCCCTTCTGAAATAATTTCACAACTTAATAATACCAGATGCTTGTAGAGTGATAGCTAAATTTTATCTTATTTCTACTAATCTTGGTACTATTTTCTTTGTTCCAATACTAATGAGGAGAAAGAAAAAGAAGATAATTCATTTACATAGTGATTTAAGCTTTGCAAAGAACTTTACATATCTTTTGTTGTTCCTCCCAACAACCCAGTGAGATGGGTGCTATTATTTTTCCCATTTGATAGATGAGGAGACTGAGATTGGGATAATCTAAGTAACTTGTAAGGGTTCACAATGAGAACATCACAGAGTAAGCTAGTTAGTGTCTAAGGTAGGACTCGAACTCAGATCTTCCCATCTCCAATTCCAAGTTTCTTGCTTATATCATTTTTTATCTTTTTTCAAGGAGATTCAGAATAGTAATAGCAAGGGACAAGATATTATTTTTCTTTTTGTGTGTGTTTAATATTCTAAAGAGTATTGCACAGATAGATAAAAATTATTACTTTGTGTAGCTTAACAAAGGTATTAGGACATAAGTGTAATGTATGTGGGCTCACTAAAATAATCCTTGGTATACAAGACACAGGGAAAATAGACACTAGATTGCCTTCCCATATAATTTTTATCTTCTCTGTTGATCTCTATATTTTGAAAGCTCTCCATTCAATTTAGCTTGGAGATTTTTAGATTTTGAAATGATGACATCTATTAGAAAAGAAACTCTTAAATTTTATGTACCAATATTATGTCTGGGGTTTTGTAAACACAGTTTGGTATGGAGTAATGATCTGGGTTCCAAGATGGTTTATTATTTTAGTTCTCCAGGGTGTTTTGATGTACGTCTCTAGAGTACATAGGTTTTTTTCATCTCTTGGTCTTTGAAAGAGTTCCCAATGTATATTTCTAGCTTCCAGTTCATTTATTGATACATACTTTGAAGACATCAATTTGGAAAGGCTGTAAGTGATGAGTACTACATATTCTGCCATTTGCTTGGAAAATTGATCTTCATTACTATATCTGGACTCCTTAAAGAAAATCCATAGTTTGGGTGGCAATGGCCTGGTCCTGAACTGCCTTCATATACCCCTCTGTTTTCACAAACAAATATTCATGACTCAGTCATGTGTTTGATGCATCTGTATGTAAATATTGCTACTTATATTGATGTATTTATTGCCCAAAGGAGACATTTTGATTCCATTATTTAGATATTAACCATTTGATAGGCTTAACTATAAATAAACTACTTGTATTTACTTACAAAATTTACCTGTTATGAGTTTTTACTATTGTTCAGTTATGTGAGATATGCTTTTACAAAAGTATTTCTTTTTATCATGTTCCTCTGATATAGGATTCTCTTGCTTTGCCTTACTTGGATCTGGGTCGCAGTCCTGGGTGGCAGTCCTTCAGTGAGGAAGAGAGCTGCTGTGGTGGAACTTGTGGCAAAGGTGGAGAGAGAATCCTCTTCACAGGTCCAAGGCAGAAAAGAGTGCTTGGGGTCACTCACAAATGACAGCACAGGCCAGCAGTGGAGTAAATATTTCTCCTTTGAGCATAACACATTGGAAGAGATGAAAATTTACAGATCCTAAGAAGTATCTCTGAGAACAGCTACACAAAATTCCTGAAGTCTGGGAGAGTACACCCACCCTGACCCCCACTGTACTGGTATCAGAGTCCTACCTTTACAAAGAGTTAGAAATTCAAGTATTTGACTGAGAAAATGAGTAAACAACATAAAAAAACAGAATATAGAAACTTACTTTGGTGACAAAGAGGATCAATACATACAACCAGAAGAAGACAACAAAATCAAAGCTCCCACACTGAAAGCCTCCAAGAAAAATATGAATTGGTCAAAGGCCATGGAAGAGCTCAAAAAGGAGTTTTAAAATCAAGTAAGAGAAGTAGAATTAAAATTGGGTAGATAAATGAGAGTGATGCAAGAAATTCATAAAAAAATAACAAATCAACAGGGGGCAGCTAGGTGGTGCAGTGAATAGAGCACCAGCCCTGGAGTCAGGAGAACTGAGTTCAAATCCAGCCTTAGACACTTGACACAAAAACTAGTCGTGTGACCTTGGACAAGTCACTTAACACCAATTGCCCTCTAAAAAGCAAACAAACAAACAAATCAACAGCTTGCTTAAGGAGACTCAAAAAATACTGAAGAAAATAACGCGTTAAAAGAGACTATTCCAAATGGCAAAAGAGGTACAAAAAGTCAATGAGGAGAAGAATGCCTTAACAGACATAATTGGCCAAATGGAAAAGGAGGTCCAAAAGCCCACTGAAGAAAATAATTCCTTCAATACTAGAATGGAGCATGATGTTATAAGAACCAAAAGAACAAAAAATAAGAGACAAATTGAAATATCTCAGTGGAAAAACCTCTAAAATAGATCCAGGCGAGATAATTTTAAAAATCATTGGACTATCTGGAAGTCATGATCAAAAAAAGAGCCTAGACAACATCTTTCAAGAAATTATCAAGGAAAACTGCCCTTATATTCTAGAACCAGAGGGGAAAATAGAAATTGAAAGAATCTACTCATTGCCTCTTGAAAGAGATCCCAAAAAGAAAACACCTAGGGATATTGTAGTCAAATTCCAAAGTTCCTAAGTTAAGGAGAAAATATTGCAAACAGTCAGAAAGAAGCAATTCTAGTATTGTGGAAATAACAATCCCAACAACAGAAGATCTAGCAGCTTCTACAGTAAGGGATCGAAGGGTTTGGAACATGATATTTCAGATATCAAGAGGAGCTAGGACTGAAACCAAGAATCACTCACCTCACAAAACTGAGTATAATACTTCAGGGGAAAATATGGAAATTCAATGAAATAGAGAACTTTCAAGCATTCTTGATGAAAAGACCAGAGCAGAAAAGGAAAT
Organism: Petaurus breviceps papuanus; assembly: GCF_028583685.1. Taxonomy (NCBI): domain Eukaryota; kingdom Metazoa; phylum Chordata; class Mammalia; order Diprotodontia; family Petauridae; genus Petaurus; species Petaurus breviceps. The sequence goes on along the minus strand of NW_027186442.1, from coordinate 3,828,293 downwards.
TTGACTTTCAAATACAAGAATCAAGAGAAGCATGAAAAACTAAACAGGAAAGAGAAATCATGAGGATTTATTAAAGTTGAATGGTTTACATTCCTACCTTGAAAGATGATATTTGTAATTCATTAGACCTTTCTCAGTATAAGGATAGCTGGAGGGAAGATAGATAGGTATACAGACAGACAGACAGATAGATAAATAGATAGATAGCACAGGGTGAGTTGAATATGAAGAGATGATATCTAAAAAATAAAAGTATCAGTTGAGAGAGGAATATATTGGGAGAAGAAAGGGAGAGTTAGAATGGGGTAATCTCACATAAAAGAGGCAAGAAAAAGGTTTCACAATGGAGGTAGGAGGTGAGAGGGAATGAGTGAACCTTATTATAATCAAATTTGGCTTAAGGAGGGGCTAACACAACACACAATTGGGTATCTTACCTTACAGGAAAGTGATGGAAAAGGGGAGAAAGGGGGAGAAAGGGGGTCAAGGAAGGACAGATTGAGGAAAGGGGGAGTCAGAAGGAAACATCTTTAAAAGGGACACTTTTTTTTGAAAAGGGACAACTTTTTGATCCTGTGATTAAAGGAAAAAATAGACTAAGTGGGAGACAGGATAGGATGGAGGTAAAGATAGTTAATCTTTCACAACATGACTCTTATGAAAGTATTTTGCATAATTACACATGTATAACCTATATTGAATTGCTTGACTTCTCAATGAGGAAGAGTGGGAAGGGGAAAAGGGAGAGAATCTGGAACTCAAAGTTTTAAAAACAAATGCTAAAAATTATTTTTACATGCAACTGGGAAATAAAATATACAGGCAATGGGCTATAGAAATCTATCTTGTCCTACAAGAAAGTAAGGGTGAAGTGGATAATGGGGGTGGGGTGATAGAAGGGAGGACAGGCTTGGGGAAGAGGTAATCAGAATGCATGCCTTTTGGGGGTGGGAGGCTAGGGGAGAAATGGGGAGAAAATTTGGAACTCAAAATCTTGTGGAAATGAATGTTGAAAACTAAAAACAAATTAATTAATTAGTAAGGCACAAAAAATGAAAAAAAACAACCACCAAAAATACCCCCAACAACTGAGGCCCTGTGGTTCTGGCTCAGCAGGTCAGTTGTGGGCCTCCACTCTTAGGGAATAATTCAAACTGCCAGTCCAAAAACCCAAGGTACAACAGATACAACTAAGCCAGGTCACCCCAGCACAAGAGAAAAGCCACCAACATCTGAAACCCCAGCAAAGAAGGTCAGTGATCAGGTTCCTGGCCCCCAGCATAACAAGTCTGTAGCAGTGTCCCTTGTTCCCCAAGGGCAGAGCTCCACTTTAAAATATATGAAATAGGCTTAAAATGAGCAAGAACTATAAAAGACCCCTGACCATAGAATGGCACTATGGTGACAGGGAAGATGAAAACACAATCTCAGAAAAAGACAAACAATGTTAAAATGCCTCCATGCAAAACCTCAAAGGGAAATATGAATTGGTCTCAAACCACCCCCCAAAAAACCTTCTTTGAAGAGCTCAAACAGGATTTTCTTTTTTGACTTATTTTTGGAGGGCAATTGGCGTTAAGTGACTTGCCCAAAGTCACATGTCTAGTAAGTGTGTCAAGTGTCTGTGGCTGGATCTGAGCTCAGGTTCTGTGCTCTATTCACTGCACCACCTAGCCGCCCCAACAAACAGGATTTTAAAAATCAAATAAGAGAGGTAGAAGAAAAATTGGGGAAAGAAGTGTGAGGTATGCAAGGGAGTCAAGAGTGTGGAAAAGGGAGCACAAAAAGTGACTGAAAGAAAAACACATTTCCTTAAAAAAATACAATTGTCCGAATTTAGATGCCAAAACTTTAAATAAAATATTAGCAAAGGGCAGAGTCAAGATGGTGGAAAGGAAGCAGGAACTTTCCTAAGCTCTCCCATGAATTCCATCACTAAACTTTCAAAAGTAAATCTGAAAGGATTTTTGAGTGACAGAACCCATTGGAACATGGCAGATTCCCAGCCCAAGAAAGTGCCCATGTAGGTCTGGGCAGGGAGCACAGACCTGAGAGCAGACTACAGCAGAGTGAGAAGGAGTCCTGGCCAGCAGACTCACCCACCCCAAGGGTGATTCTCAGAAATCTCACTGCAGGACAGAGGATCTGTCAGAGCTAGGTAAGAGAAAGTGCAGGGCCTGCAGCAGCAACAGCAACTACTCCTGGGGCTACCAGCCCACAGCTTGGATGTTTAAAATTCACCTACCTGATTTTCCAGGAGTCAAGATGGATGAGTAAACTCTAGCTGCTCTGATCCTGCCTCCGTGACCCAGACAACCCAGAGATAAATGTCCCACCCCAAGTAAAATCCTGAATTAGTGGAAACAGCCTCAGGCTTGGGAGGCATTGAGGAATGGCTTAACTGAAGTAGTACAGTCTGAAGCAAAGGTGTCCCAACAAGACACCTCAACTGACCAGCAGGAGCTCCCAAAGCCCAGGGGGGTAGAATCAGTAAGCCCTAACAGCACAAGCCCAGGTGTGCCTTAGCACCACCAGGGGAATCTACAGACAACAGCTCTGCCAGACACCAGCTGCATCCATCTCAGATCATGATGCAATAGAAATCATATGCAATAAAGGGCCATGGAAAGAAAGATGAAAAACTAATTGGAAACTAAATAATTTAATCCTAAAGAATGAGTGGGTCGAACAAGAAATGATAGAAAAAAATCAGTAAATTCATTCAAGAGAATGAAAATAATGAGACAAAATACCAAAACTTGTGGGATGTAGCAAAGGCAGTTCTTAGGAGAAATTTATATCTGGAGGTCAATGAATTGGGCATGCAATTGAAAAAGCTAGAAAAAAACAAATTGAAAATCCCCAATTAAATATTAAATTAGAAATAGTTTATTTAAATTATTAGAAAATTAGAATATAATATAAAATATAAAGAATATATATAATATAAAATATAAAAAATTAAAATATAAAGAATATAATAAAAATAACAAAAAATTAGAAAACCAAAATAGAGTTTATTAAAATTGAAATTAAGAAAACTATTGAATTAATAAATAAAACTAAGAGCTGATTTATGAAAAAAAAACCAATAAATTGGTAGACCTTTAGTCAATATGATAAAAAAAGAAGAAAACCAAACTATGGGTATCAAAAATGAAAAAGATGAATCTACCCCAATGAAGTGGAAATTAAAACAATAATTAGGAATTATTTTGCCCAATTGTATACACATAAATTTGACAATCTTAGTGAAATGGATGAATATTTACAAAAATAAGTTGCCCAGATTAACTGAAGAGGAAGTAAATTACTAAAATAGCCCCATCTCAGAAAAAGAAGTTGAACAAGCCATCAGCAACATCCCTAGGAAAAAATCTCCAGGTCCAGGTGGATTTACGAGCAAATTTTATCAAACATTTAAAGAAAAAGTGATTCCAATACTTTACAAACTATTTGGGAAAATTAGTGAAGGAGTCCTACCAAATTCATTTTATGACACAAAAATGGTACTGATCCCAAATCAGGAAGAGATAAAATGGAGAAAGGAAATTATAGACCAATATCTCTCATGAATATAGTCGCAAAAATTTTTAATAAAATATTATCAAAAAACTACAGCAACTTATCATAAGAATAATACACTTTGATCATGTAGGATTTATTCCAGGAATGCAAGGATGGTTCAACATTAGGAAAACCATCAATATAATTGATCATATAAACAACAAAACTAGTAGAAACCATATAATTATCTCAATAGATGCAGAAAAGGCTTTTGAGAAAATGCAACGTCTATTCCTATTAAAAGCACTAGAAAGCATTGGAATAAATGGAATTTTCCTTAAAATAATAGGTAACATCTATTTAAAGCCATCAGCAAGTATTATATGTAATGAGGATAAACTAGGAGCATTTCCAATAAGATCAGTGGTGAAACAAGGATGTCTACTATCACCCCTCTTATTCAATCTGGTACTGGAAATGTTAGCAATAGCAATAAGAGAAGATAAAGTAATTTAAGGTATCAAATTAGGTAAAGAAGAGACTAAGCTATCACTCTTTGCAGATGATATGATGATATACTTAGAGAATCCAAGAAAATCAAGTAAAAAACTACTTGAAACAATAAATAAACTTAGGAAAGTTGTAGGATATAAAATAAACCACATAAATCCTCAGCATTCCTATATTTTTCCAACAAAATCCAACAGCAAGATGTAGAATGAGAAATCCCATTTAAAGTTAATATAGACATTATAAAATGTTTGGGAATCTACCTGCCAAAACAAACCCAGGACCTATATGAGCAAAGTTAGAAAACACTTTTCACAGAAATAAAGTCAGATCTAACTAATTGGAAAAACATCAATTGTTTGTGGCTTGGTTGATCTAATATAGTAAAAATGACAATTTTACCTAAATTAAAATACATATTTAGTGCCATACTAATCAATCTACCAAAAAATTACTTTATAGACCTAGAAAAAATACTAACAAAATTCATTTGGAAGAACAAAAGGTCCAGAATATCAAGGGAATTAATGAAAAAAAAATGTTAGGGAAGGTGGGCCTAGCCATACCAGATTTTAATCTGTATTATAAAACAGCAGTCATCAAAACTATTTGGTACTGGCTGAGAAATAGAGTGGTGGATCAATGGAATAAACTGGGTACACAAGAGTCAGCAGTCAATGACTATAGTAATCTACTCTTTGATAAACCCAAAGACCCCAGTTTTGGGGATAAGAGTTCACTATTTGACAAAAACTGCTGGGAAAACTGGAATATAGTATAGCAGAAACTGAGCAGAGACCAATATCTAACACCATATACCAAATTCAAGTCTAAATGGGTGCACAATCTAGGTATAAAGGCTGATACTGTAAGCAATCTGGGACAGCAAGCTATAGTTTACTTGCCAGACTTATGAAAAAGGGAAGAATTTATGACCAAACAAGAGTTACAGAGCATTATAAAGTGCAAAGTGGATAATCCTGATTACACTAAATTGAAAAGTTTCTGTACAAACAAAGCCAATGTAATCAAGTTTAAGAGGGAAGTGGGATATTGGGAAAGAATTTTTACAAGTGTCTTATAAAGACCTCATTTCTAAAATATACAGAGAATTGAGTCAAATCTATAAGAATACAAGTCATTCCCCAGTTGATAAATGGTTGAAGGATATGAACCACCAATTTTCAGAGGAAGAAATTAAAGATATCTATAGGCATATGAAAAAAATGCTCTAAATCACTATTAATTAGAGAAATGCAAATCAAAACAACTCTGAGGTACCACATCTCACTGGTCATATTGGCTAAGATGACAAAACAGGAAAATGACAAATGCTGGAGGGGATGTGGGAAAATTGGAACACTAATGGTGGAGTTGTGAACTGATTAAACCATTCTGGAGAGTAATCTGGAACTATACCTAGAGGGCTATAAATAATTGCTTACCCTTAGACTCAATAATACCCCTTCGAGGGTTGTATCCCAAAGAGATCACAGAAGACCGAGAAAGACCCATATGTACAAAAATATTTATTGCAGCTCTTTTTGTGGTGGCAAAGCATTGGAAATTAAGGGCATGCCCATCAATTGGAGAATGGCTAAACAAGTTGTGGTATATGAATATAATGGAATACTATTGTGCTATAAGAAATGAGGAGTAGATGGATTACATATTTACCGGGAGAGACTTATACAAACTGATGTGGAGTGAGAAGAGCAGAATCAGGAGAAATTTGTATATAGTTACAGACACAATGTATGTATGATGACCATTTTGATAGACTGGACTCTTCTCAGCAATACAAGGTTTTAAGACAACTCCAAAAGACTCATGATGGAAGGAGATGTCTACATCCAGAGAAACAATTAGAAAGAATAGAGTTTGAATGCAGACTGAAACAAACTACCTACTCTCTTTCTTTTTCTTGTTTGGTTTTGTTTCCTCTTTGCCATTGTTCATTCCATCAGTTACAATCCTTCCTTACAACCTGACTCATGTCTAATGTGAAAGTATTTGCAGATCCTATACTTGATTGCATGCCACCATGGGGGTGGGGGGAGGAGAGAGAGGGGAGAAAATTTGAAACTCAGGGGAGTGTGGAACTGAATCTTGTAAACTAAAAGTAAACAAATAAATTAATAAAGACCTAAAAATAAAATAAGATAAAATATTAGCAAAGAGATTATAGCAACTTATCTGAAGGATAATTAATAAAAGGATAAATAATAAAAGATATTGAAGGAATTAGAATGGACAAAGAAGAAGCAAAACTAGCACCCACTACAGAGGATATGATGATGTATTTAGAGAATCAACTAAAAAAATTACTTGAAATAATAAACACTTTTAGCAGTTTTGCAGGAAATATAATGAAATCATCGGCATTTTTATATATAACTAACAAAGTCCAAAAACAAGAGATAAAAAGAGAAATTCCATTTAAACTTACTGTAGACATTATAAAATATTTCGCAGTCTATCTGACACAAACTCAAGAACCATATCAACACAATTGTGAAACAATTTTCACACAAATAAAGCCAGATCTAAATAATTGGAAAAATATTAATTGCTAATATGTAGGCCAAACTAATGTAATAAAAATGACAATTTTACCTAAATTAATTTATGTGTTCAAAGCCATATCAACCAAATTACCAAAAATTATTTTATAGAGCTAGAAAAAATAATAACAAAATTCATCTGGAAAAATAAAAGGTTCAGAAAATCAAGGAATTTCATAGAAAGAAATGCAAGGGAAGGCAGACTAGCTATATGAGGTCTTAAATTTTATTATAGGGCAGCAATCACCAAAACTACTTGGTGCTGGCTATGAAACAGAGGAGTAGGTCAGGGAAATAGGTTAGGAATGCAAGACATAATATTCAATGACTGCAGATATCTACTATTTAATAAATGCAAAGATTCCAGCTTCTGGGATAAGAACTTGCTATTTGACAAAGACTGTTGGGAAAACTGGAAAATATGGCAGAATCTAGGCATAAAACAACATTTCACACTGCATACCAAGATAACATGGAAATTGGTATATGATTTACACATAATGGGTGGTACCATAAGCAAATTAGAAGAGAAAGGAATAGTTTAACTGTCAGCTCTTTGGAGAAAGGAAGAATTTGTGACAAAACAAAAAATAGAGAACAATATGAAATGCAAAATAGATGATTTTTAGTACATCAAATTAAAAAGTTTTTGCATAAACAAAACAAATGCAGCTATAATTAGGAGGGAAGCAAGTCTTTCCCCAATTGAGAAATGGTTAAAGGATATAAATAAGGCAGTTTTCAGAAGAAGAAATTAAAGTTATCTATAGTTATACAAAAAAATATTCTAAATCATTATTGATCAGAGAAATGCCTCTCAAAACAACTTTGAGGTACTGCATCATATCTATCAGATTGACTAACATGATAAAACAGGAAAATGATAAATGTTGGAGATGTGGGAAAAATGAAATACTAATGCATTGCTGATGGAGTTGTGAATTGATCCAACCATTCTGGAGTGCAATTTGGAACTATACCCAAAGGTTATAAAACTATGCATACTCTTTGACAGGAATACCACTTCTATGTCTGCATCCCAAAGAGATTATACAAATGGGAAAAGGAACAACATGCACAGTATTATTTATAGCATCTCTTTTTGTGACAAAGAATTGGAAATTAATGGGATATCTGTCAATTGGTGAATGCCTGCACAAGTTGAGGTATATGAATGTAATGGAATGCTATTGTGGTATAAGAAATGATGAGCAGGTGGACTTTAGAAAAACCTGGAAAGATTTATATGAACTGATGCTAAGTGAAATGAGCAGAACAAGAAAAACATTTTATGCAGTAACAACAACATTGTGTGATGGCTAACTTTCATAGATTTATTTCTTCTTAGCAATGCAAGGATCTAAGACAATCCCAAAAGACTCTCGATGGAAAATGCTTTCTAAATCCAGAGAAAGAATTCTGGAGTCTGAATGCAGATGGAACCATATTATTTTCAATCCTTTTCTTTTATTGCTTCTTTTTGTTTCATCCTTCTCATGGTTCTTCCCAAAGCTTCTAATTTTTCTTTACATTGTGAATAATGTGCAAATATGTATAATGTGAATGTATAAGTAGATACTACATCAGATTGCACAGTTTTGAGGAGGAGAGAGAAAAGGGAGGTGGAGAAAATTTTAAATTCAAAATCTTATGGAAGTGAGTGTTGAAAACTAAAAATAAACTAATTATTAAAAAATATACAATTGGTCACATGGGAAAAATCCACTGAAGAAAACAACTCCTTCAGAAGTAGAATTGGTCAAATGGAAAGGAGGTACAGAAGCTAACTGAAGAAAATAATTCCTTAAAAATTAGAATTGGGCTAGTGGAAGCTAAAGACTCTATGAGACATCAAGAAGTGATAAAACAAAATCAAAAGAATGAAAAAAAATGTAAAATACCTCATTGGAAAGGTAACTAAAATGGAAAATAGATATGAGAGACAATTACGAATTATTGGACTATCTGAAGGCTATTATTAAAAAATGTTTCTGGACAACATCTTTCAAAAAATTATCAAGGAAAACTTCCCTTATAGCCTAGATCCAGAAGGCAAAACAGTCCTTTAAAGAATCCACAGATAAACTTCTGACAGAGATTCCAAAACAAAATCTCCAAGGAATATTGTAGCCAAATTCCAGTATTATCAGGTCAAGAAGAAAGTACTGCAAAGAGCCAGAAAGAAACCATTCAAATATCAAGGAGAGACAGTCAGGATTACACAGGGTTTAGCAGCTTCTATGTTAAAGGACTGGGGACTTAGAATGTAATATTCCAGAGACAAAGAAGCTTGGATTACAGCCAAGAATCAACTATCCAACAAAACTAAGCACAATATTCCAGGAGAATTAGAATCTGGTTCTAAAATATGAGGGGAATTTTCCTTGAGAATTTCTTTTTTTTTGGGGGGGGGTCACACCTTTTAATAGAAAATACAAAACACAAAACAGCTAGAGTAGAAAACGAGAGGGGGAGGGGGCAGGGCAGCGACAGCTACTTGGCAGCTACTTCCTTTTGTTTGGGGGGCAGCCTGTACAAACCCACCACCACAGCATGATCTCGCTCATAAGGCTCCAAGGTGAGCTGTGCCTGTGGCTTCATGTTTTCCTGCTGCATTTTCTTGACTTTGGAGGCAAACACAGCTTCTGGGGAAGCTGTGGAGTCTATGCAGTTGGCCTTAATGGAAATCACAAAGTGTCCACCGTTGCGCAGGAAGTTGTGTGCATTGAGAGCCACGATTCGGGACTGGTCTGGCTGAGCTACATCAGCAAAAATCACATCCACCATCCCAATGAGCATCCGGTATTTGTGGGGATGTCGCGCATCTTCAATGATGGGAATGATGTTCGTCCTCTTCTTGGCCACGTTGATGAGGTCTCGGCCAGATCGCTGAGAGAATTCGACAGCGTAGACCAGACCTTCAGGGCCCACGATGTCAGAGACATGCGAGACAGTGGTGCCTGATGCTGCTCCTAAGTACAGCACTTTGGCCCCAGGGCGGATGTGGATCTGATCCACTCCACCCAGGATGGCTGCAGCCAGCTTTGATCGGAAGGGGTTCCAGGCTCGGTACTCCAACTTCGCCTCACCATCCTCCACAGTTATTCTCTTCTCACCATAGACTGACTCCCCGGGAACCATGTTCTTTGTGACCAGGGCATCTTCCTTTCCTCGACAAATAAAAACTCCCTCATGTCGATGGGGCTCCACAGTGACCTTCTTTCCTCCTTGGAAACCTCCTCTACCTCCCCGGCCTCTGCCCCGACCACCAGGTGACTGGAACCCTCCTCGGCCACCTCCTCGGCCCCACGATCTCCAAAGCCACCACGGCCACGTCCCCCAAAGCCTCCTTGGCCCCGAAAGCCTCCTCGGCCCCCTCAGTCACCACCTCTTCCACGACCTCCGAACCGCCCCAACCGCCCCCTCTGGGGCTGAATCCTGGCTTCATGGCACGCGGCTCGCTCTGCGGAGGAAGCGGAAGCAGCGTTGGGGGTCCGTCAGTAAGGTGGCCGCCGGCAGACACGCGGCTCCCATGCGCCACTGGGCCTTCAACAGCCAGGGCTACAAACACCAAGCGAGAATTTCTTGAAGGACGATTTCTAGGGTTTTTTTGATCATGGCTTTCAGATACTACAATAATTTTAAAAGTATCTCTCCTGGATCTCTTTTCCACATCAGTGATTTTTCCAATGAGATATTTCACATTAACTTCTATTTTTTTCATTTGTTTGGATCTTTTTAATAGTATCTTGATTTCTCATAAACTCATTAGATTCCATGTGCTCCATTCCAATTTTTAAGGAATTATTCTCATCAGTGAGCTTTTGAAATTCTTTTCTCATCTGCCCAATTCTGCTTTTTAAGGCATTCTTCTCCTCGACTTTTTTGGCCTCTTTTGTCATGTCAGTTAATCTATTTTTAAGGTGTTATTTTCTTCAGTAAGGTTGTTGACTCTCTTTTCATTATTTTCTTACATCATTCTCATTTCTCTTTCCAATTTTTCCTCCACTTCTATTACTTGATTTTCAAAATCCTTCTTGAGCTCCTCTATGTCCTTTAAACAGTTCATATCTTTCTTGGAAGCTTTTGGTGTATAAGCTATGACTTCATTGTCTTCCTCTTCTTCCATGCTTTGATCCTTTTTGTCCCCCAAAAAGGAATCTAAAGCTGGATTGCTGTGCTTGCTTTGCTTCCTTTGTTTGCTCATATTGCTGCTCAATTACTTGAGTTTTGAGCTCTTTGCCACAATAGAACTCTGCTTCCAGGGAAGAGGGCTTTGTCCCAAATAGCTGGGGTTTTTGTGGCTGCTGGAGCTAACAGTTGGCTTCCCTCTCTGTAGCCCCCCACAAGTTCTGGCTCATTGGTCACACACCCCAGGACCTCCAACCTAGATAGTGATCAAGATCCAGGAAGGTCAAGGCAAGAGCAATTACACCCCCCCCCCCAATGGTTGCCTGCTCCCCCTATGATCCACAGGCCAGGAGCTCTGAAGCAGCCACATGGAGGCAGCTGCATGGTCGTGGCACCTCTACCTCTTCTCACTCTGGGGGCTGAGCCTGGATCACACTCAACCCCACCCTCCACCCCCCAGTTCCAACAGAGTTCTTCACTGACCTTTTACTTTGTCTTTGGCATTTATGGGTTGATATTTCTGGAAACTGCCATATCTCCTGGTGATACATTTTTCTGAGGTCCACTCCAGCTGCTACTGGTTGGGGCCACCCTGGGGCTAAACCCGTGGTCTTATGGTGGGCTGGGCTCAGCTCCCACCATGCTGTGATGGAACCTTTCTGTCCACCTACCTGGCTGCCTTCAGTGGGAGGTTTGTTTCTCTCTGTCACTTTGTGGTTTCTGTAGCTCTAAAATGTGTTTGGAGTCATATTTTATAGGCATTTGAGGTGATCATGCAGGGAGCTCGTGGAGTTTTCCTGCTTCTATGCTGCCATATTGTCTCTGCCCCTAAACTGTATCTCTTTTGGGGCATTTAGGATGAGTATACATAGAGGGTGTGTGTATAAACTGACTTTGATGTAATGATATAAAAAATTAAGGTGTTATAAAAATAAATGATTGTTCTGGGAGAAGAGGAAGGGGGCATAATAGGGTAAATTATATCACATAAAGAGGTTCAAAAGACCTACTACAGAAGAGGGAATGAAGGGAGCGGGAATAAGTATTGTTTGAACATCAATATCATAAGTTTTGTCTCATAGAAGGAATACCATACACACTCTGTTGGGTATAGAAATTTATCTTACTCTATAGGGGAAAAGGAAGGTAAAGGAGAAAGAAAGGCAAGAGGGTGGATAGAAGCTAGGGCAGATTTAGGGAATTGGTGGTCAGAAGCAAAACACTGGTTAGGGGGGACTGGAAGAAAGGAGAAAGAAAAGTATAAACAGGGAGAAAATAGGATGGAGGGAAATACAGAGTTTGTAATCATAACTGTGAATGTGACTGGGATGAGCTCTCCCATAAAACAGAATTGAATAGCATACTGTATCAAAAACCAGAATTCTACAATATAGTATTTACAAGTAACACATCTGTAGCAGAAAGATACACACAGTGTAAAGGCAAAAGGTTGAAGCAGAATGCATTATGCTTCAACTGAAGGGGAAAATACATAAAGAAACGGGGGTTAGCAATCCTGAACTCAGACAAATCAAAAGCAAAAAAGATGCAAATTCATAGATAAAGGAGGGAACTATATCTTGTTAAAAAGAACCATAGACAATGAAGTGATATTGATACTAAAGATATATGCACCAAGTGGTATAGCATCCAAATTCTTAGAAGAAAAATTAAATTAGTTACAGGAAATAATAAACAGCAAAACAATACTAGTGGGGGACCTCAACCTCCTCCTCTCAGAATTAGATAAATCCCACCACAAAATAAAAAAGAAATGAGAAAAGGAGGTGAATAAAATTTTATAAATGTTAGATATTATAGAACTCTTGAAAAAATTAAATGAGGATAGGAAATACTATGCCTTTTTCTCAGTGGTACATGACACCTAGATGAAAACTGACACTTTATTAGGTCATAAAACCTCAAAATAACATGCAAAAGGCAGGAATATTAAATACATCATTTTCAAATTATGACAAAATAAAAATTGGAAAGAAAAACTAAAAATTAACTGGACACTAAATAACCTAATCCTAAAGAATGTGTGGATCAAGCAAATTATAGAAATTATCAATAATTTCATCAGAGATAATAATAAAAATGAGACATCCCAAATTTTATGGGATACAGCTAAAACAGTACTTAGGGGAAATTTTATATCTCTAAATGCTTATGTGAATAAAACAAAGAAAGAGATCAGTTAATTGGACATGCAACTAAAAAAGCTAGAAAGAGAACAAATTTAAAATCCCCAATAAAATACCAAAACATATATTTGGAAAATCAAAGAAGAAATTTAAAAAACTGAAAGAAAGAAAACTATGGAACTAATAGATAAAATTAAGAGCTTGTCTTGTTAAAAAAAAATACAAGAAAATAGACAAACCTTTTATTTGATTTTTAAAAAAAGAAAGAAGAAAACCAAATATCCAGTATCAAAAATGAAAAAGGTGACTTCACCACCAATGAAGAGGAAATAAAAACAATAATTAGAAGCTATTTTGCCCAACTGCATGCCAAGGAATCTGACCATCTAAGTGAAATGGAGTAATATTGGCAAATATATAAATTGCCCAGATTAACCAAAGTTGTAATAAAATACTTAAATAACCCCATTTTGAAAAAAAAATAAGTTCAACAAGCCATCAATGAACTTCCTAAGGGAAAAAATCTCTAGGGACCAATGGAATCAAAAGGGAATTCTACCAATCATTTAAAGAGCAATTAATTCCAATACTATATACTATTTGCAAAATAAAAATGAGGGAGTCCTACCAAATACTTTTTATGACATAAATATCATGTTGATATCTAAAATCAGGAAGAGACAATACAGGAAAAGAAAATTATAGAGAAATTTCCCTAATGAATATTGATGAATAATTTTAAAGAAAATGTTAACAAAAAGATTACAGCAACTTATCTCAGGGATAATGCAATATGATCAGGTGGGATTTATACCAGGAATGCAGAGCTGGTTCAATATTAGGAATAACAAAACTAATAGAAATCATATTAATTTTCTTAATAGATGCAGAACAACTCAATGTTCATTCCTGTTGAAGACACTAGAGAGCATAGTAATAAATGGAGTTTTCCTTAAAATGATAAATAACATATTTCTAAAACATCAACAAGCATTATGTGTAATGGGAAAAAGCTAGAAACTTTCCCAGTGGGACCAAGGGTGCAACAAGTATGCCCATTATCATAATTATTAATCAATATTGGTCTCGAAATTTTAGCTTTAGAATTAAGAGGAGAAAAAGCAATCGAAGGAGTGAGAATAGGCAATGAGGAAACAAAAGTATTACCTTTTGCAGATGGTATGCTGGTATAATTGGAGAATCCTAGAGAATCAACTAAATAACTACTTGAAATAATTAACAACTCCAGAAAAATTTCAGGATATAAGATAATCCTACATAAATCATTGGCATTTCTTTATATTATTAACAAATCCCAGCAGTAAGAGAAAGAGCAATTCCATTTGAAATACCTGTAGACAATATAAAATATTTTGGAGTCTACCTGGCAAGAGAAACCCAAAATCCTATGAACAAAACTACAAAACACTCTTCACACAAATAAAGTCAGATCTAAACAACTGGAAAAAAATATCAGTTCCTCATGGGTAGGCAGTTAACATAATGAAAATGTCACTTTTACCTAAATTGATTTACATTTTCAGTACCATATAAACCAAACTACCAACATATAATTGTTTTTATTTTCAGCACTCATTTCCACAATATTTTTAGATGCAAAATTTCTCCCCATTTCTCCCCTACACATCCCAAGATGTCAAGCATACTGATTACCCTTTCCCCCAGTCTATCCTCTCTTACATTCCCCCTTTCCCCCTCCCCTAAGCCCCTTAACCCTTACTTTCTTGTAGGGCAAGATGGATTTCTATACCCCATTGCCTGTATATCTTATTTCCTGGTTGCATGTAAAAACAATTTTTTAACATTTGTTTTAAAAACTTTGAATTCTAAAATTACAGACACATCTGTGATGACTAACTTTGATAGAGTCAGATATGCAAGACTATAAGACAACAGGGGCAGCTAGGTGGAACAGTGAATAGAGCACCAGCCCTGGAGTCAGGAGGACCTGAGTTCAAATTTGGCCTCAGACACAACACTTACAAGCTGTGGGACCTTGGGCATATTACTTAACCCCAATTGCCCTGTCTTCCTCTGTCCAAAAAGCAAAAAAAAAAAAAAAAAAGAATAAAAGATTATAAGACAACTCCAAAAGACTCACGATAGAAAGGAATATCTGCATCCAGAAAAAGAACTACAGAGTCTGAATGCAGATTGAAGCAAACTACTTGCTTTCTCTCTTTTTTGTTTTGTTTTGTTCTTTCTTTCTCCTTGTCCATTCCATTGGTTATAATTCTTCTTTACAACTTGACTAATGTCTAATGTGAATGTATTTGTAGAATCTATATTGGATTGCATGCCCACATAGGGAAAAGAGGGGGGAGGAGAAGGAGGAAAAAAATTGGTGCTCAAAAGCTTGTGGAATTGAATGTTGTAAAATAAAAGTAAATGAATTAATTAATTAAATAAAAATAAAAAACACTTTTAATTCTAGATTCTCTACCTTCTTCCCTCCTTACCCCCATCCTCACTGAGAAGACAAGCAAATTAATATAAATTATACATGTATAGAAATGCAAAACATTTCGATAGTAGTCATATTTTGAAAGACTATATTTCCCTGCTTCTCATCCCCCCATTTATTCTGTTTTCTTCTTTGACCTTGTCCCTTTTCAAAAGAGTTTGCTTCTGATTAACCCCTCCCCCAATTTGCCCTCTTTTCTATCATTCCCTCCTATAATCTCCTTCCCCCCTACTTTCCTGTAAGGTAAGATATCCAAATGAAGGTGTATTTTATTTCCTCCTTAAACCAAATCCAATGAGAGTAAGATTGACTCATTCCCTTTTACCACTGCACTATTCCCCTCCAGGGTAACAACTTTCTCTTGCCTTTTTTATGTGAAATAATTTACCCTATTCTATATCTCCCTTTCTTCTCCCAATATATTCCTCTCTCATCTTTTAATTTTATCATTTTAATATCAGCCCTTCATATTCAATTCACCCTGGGCCCTCTATCTATGTATGCATATACACACACACATATATACACATATCTGCATACACACACACACACACACACACATATATATATACATACACATATATTCAGATATATGCAAACACATATACACACTTAGAAATATATAAATATATACACCTATACATAAATATTGCCATACATACATGCATACATACATACATATATACTTGAACTATCCTAATACTGAGAAAAGTCTCATGAGTTATAAATATCATCTTTCCATGCAGGAATGTAAACAATTCAACTTTAATAAGTTCCATACAATTTCTCTTTCCTGTTTATCTTTTCATGCTTCTCTTGCTTCTTGTATTTGAAAGTCAAATTTTCTGTTCTGCTCTGGTCTTTTCATCAAGAATGCATGAAAGTCCTCTATTTTATTGACTATCCATATTTCCCCCTGAAGTATGATATTCAGTTTTGCAGGGTAGGTGATTCTTGGTTTTAATCTTAGCTCCTTTGACCTTTGAAACATCATATTTCAGGGCTGCCAGGTAGCACAACGAGTAAGAGCACCAGCCCCAGTGTCGGGATGACCTGGGGATCGAATCCAGGCTCAGACACTTAGCACCCACCCAGAAACACCTGGCCATGTAACCTTGAGCAAGGTACTTAACCCCAATTGCTTTAAAAAATATTTCATATTTCAAGCCTTCTAATCCCTTACTGTAGAAGCTGCTAGATATTCTGTTATCCTGATTGTGTTCCCACAGTACACAAATTGTTTCTTCCTGACTGTTTGTAATATTTTCTCCTTGACCTGGGAACTCTGGATTTTGGCTATAATATTCCTAGGAGTTTTCTTTTTGAGATATTTTTAAGGAGGCTATCAGAGGATTCTTTCAATTTCTCTTTTGCCCTCTAGTTCTAGAATATCTGGGCAGTTTTCCTGCATAATGTCTTGAAAGATCATGTCTAGGATCCTTTTTGGATCATGGCTTTCAGATAGTACAATAATTTTTAAATTATTTCTCCTAGTTCTATTTTCCAGGTAAATGTTTTTTTGCCACTGAAATATTTCATGTTGTTTTCTATTTTTTCATTCTTTAGGATATGTTTTTAATATCTTAATTTCTCACAAAGCCATTAGCTTCCATTTGCCCCTTTCTAATTTTGAAGGAATTATTTTCTTTAGTGAGATTTTGAACTCCCTTTTCCATATGGCCAATTCTGCTCTTTAAGACATTCTTTTCCTTGTTGACTTTTTGGACCTCCTTTGTCATTTGTGTGTTAGTCTATTTTTTAAGATCTTATTTTCTTAAGTATTTATTTGGGTCTCCTTTAGCAAGCTATTGATTCATTTTTCATGATTTTCTCATATCACTCTCATTTCTCTTCCCATTTTTTCCTTTACTTCTTTATTTGATTTTCAAACTCCTTTTCTGAGCTCCTCCATGGCCTGTGACCAATTCATATTTTTCTTGGAGGCTTTTGATGCAGGAGTTTAGACTTTGTTGTCTTCTTCTGGTTCTATAGTTTGATCTTCTTTGTCACCAAAGAAGGATTCTATAGTCTGATTTCTTTTCCTCTGTTTACTCATTATCCCGGCCAATTACTTGACTTTTGAGGTCTTTGTCATGGTAGAACTCTGGTCCCAGAGTGGAGAGTGTTGTGTCCCAGTTGTCTGAGGTTTTGCCCAGCTGATATCAGAGCTACTTCTAGGCACCTGTCTCAACTGTGAGGAGGATTCCCTCTCCATAGTCACCACCAGCTCTGTCATGACAGCATTCTTACTCACCCCAGGACCACCACCCAAGACTTTGACCCAGATCCAAGCAGGGCAAAGCAAGAGAATCATGCCTCAGTGCCAGCAAAGAGATACCTGCATTTGTCCTCTCATCTGCAGCTTGGTCCCCCCATCATCTGTAGGCCTAGAACTCTGGAAGCACCCATTGCTTCTGTTGCTGCTGCTACCACCACAGGTGCTCCCACCTCAACAATCCTGGGCCAGGGACTGGACCATAGTCTTCTTGGTGACAACCCATGTCCAACAGAGTTTCCACCCTTATCTTTTACTTTGTCTTTTGTGTCTGTGGATTGAGAAGTCTGGAAACCACCTGCCAGCGATTCAGTCCATGGAGGTCTGCTCTAGGTTGGTTTGTGCCTGTGTAGCCCTCGCAGTACTGTGCTCTGCTCCCAACCTGGTGCTATAGACCCTTCCTGTTCTACCTGCCAGGCTGTCATAAATGGGAGATTTGTTTCACTCTGTTGTTTTGTGGGTTCTGTAGCTGTAAAATTTGTTTAGAGCCATTTTTTACAAGTATTGGAGGTAATTGGGGGATACGCTCCAGAAAGTCCCTGCTTTTACTCTGCCATCTTGACTCTGTCCCACCCAGCAAATTATTTTGCAGACCTACAAAAAATAATAGCAAAATTCATCTGAAAGCACAAAAGATCTAGAATATCAAAGGAATTAATAGAAAAACATGCAAGCAAAGGTGGCCTATCTGTACCAAAGCTAAAACCATATTCCCAAGAAACAATCATCAAAACTATTAGTACTAACTAAGAAATAGAATGAAGGCTCAATGGAATAGGCTAGGAATGCAAGTCACAATAGTAAATGATTATAATCTACTGTTTGATAAATGCAAAGACTCTAGCCTCTGGGATAATAACTCATTATTTGACAGAAACTTCTGGGAAAACTGAAAAATTGTACGACAGAATCTAGGCATAATGCAACATCTCACACTGGGTATATGATTTAGACATAAAGAGTGATATCATAAGCAAATTAAGAGAGGAAAGAATAGTTTCTCTGTGAGATTTATGGTGAAAGGAAGAATTTTGACAAGACAAAAGATTGGAGAACATTATGAAATGCAAAATTGATCATTTTGATTACATTAAATTTAAAACATTTGACACAAACAAAGCCAATGTAACCAAGATTAGAAGGTAAAGAGAAAGCTGGGAATCAATTTTTACAACCAATATTTCTGATAAAGGTCTAATTTCTCAAATATATAAGGAACTGAGTCAAATTTACAGGAATACAAATTATTCCCCTATTGACAAATGGTCAAAGAATATGAACAGGCAACTTTCAGATGAAGAACTTAAAGTTATCTACAGTCATATAAAAAAATGTCCTACATCACTCTTCATTTGAGAAATGCACATTTAAACACCTCACACATATCAGATTGGCTAACATTACAAAACAGAAAAATGATAAATGTTGGGAAAGACATGGGAAAATTAGAATACTAATGAATTGTTGGTGGAGTTGTGGACTCATCCAACCATTCTAGAGAGCAATTTGGAACTATGCTTGAAGGGCTATAAAACTGTGAAAATCCTTTGATCTAGCAAAATCCCTACTAAGTCTGTATCCCAAAGAGAGCATAAAAAAGAGAAAAGCACCCACATGCACAAAAATATTTATATCAGACCTTTTTGTGGTGGTAAAGGATTAGAAACTGAGGTAATGAGGGAATGCCCATCAATTAGGGAATGACTAAAGTTAGTTCATATGAATAGGATGGAATACTATTTTGCTATAAGAAATGATGAGCAGGAGGACTTTAGAGTACCATGGAATGATTTATACAAACATGCTGAGTGAAGTGAGAACCAGGAAAATATTTACAAAGTAACACTGTGTGATGATCAGCTTTGTAGACTTAGATCTTCTCAACAATACAATGATCCAAGACTATTCCAAAGAAACATGATGGAAAATCCTATCCACATTCAAAGAAAGAACTATTTTCACTTTTTTTTTGTTTTCTTCCTCCTGGTTTCCCTTTTCTTCTGATTCTTCTTTCACAATCTGATTAATGTGGAAATGCATTTAATATGATTGTAATGTATATAACCTATATCAGATTGCATGCCATCTTCAGTAAGGAGAATTAATTTGAAATCCAATCTTATATAAGTAAATATTGAAAAGTATCTTTACATGTAATTGGGAAAAAATAAAATAAAGTGTGAAAAAAGAAATCTAGGATAAGAGAATTGTCTGGAAGATAGTGGATGTTGAAAAAATCTGTCATTCAAGTGGAGTAAGAAATAAAACACAACAAAAATTTGCATTGAAGAAGAGAGAACCAGAAAGATTGTGCAATGATAATACAAAACATAATAAAACAGTTTCATCAAAGGAGGTCGGTGAAACTCTAGACTTTCTGCAAATTAAGAAGATGTAGGACTGGTTAAGATCAATTGTAATTGACTGAAATGTTTTATTATACTGCATTAATTGCTAACAAAGCACATTACCATCATTTAGTTAGAAATTTCCTTACATTTCTCTCTCTCTTCACCAAATATGTCAATTACAGGTTGGCTGAAGTTTGAAAAAAGTTATTATTAATATTAATCTTACTGTCCATTGTCATCCACCAAATATATTTAAGTATACAGAATATTTTCCACACAAGAATGCAAGGAAATTTAGACAATATTCTAAGTAAAACAAATTAGACGATTAGTTTTCAGAAGAGAGGAGGATGACTGCTAAATAAGAATATTTGGCTAGAAGAATTCTAAATTATTTTTCACCTATAAATCTATCATCCTATGATCTAAGAAGTTGAGAGTACTTAAAAGCATGCTTTATGAGGATCCATGAAAATCTGGGAGCTGTTTTTCCTGTACAAGAGAAAATATATGAACAATGCTTGCTATCTTCAATATTTGTAGGGTGAAGTAAAAATGATTAGACATGCTCTGCAAGACCTTAAAGGGTAGATTTAGGAGTGGTGGTTGAATATTTAAGAGTAGTTTCATGCTTGTTGGAAAGAAAAATATCCGAACAATAAGGGCGACAAAGAGGGGGAACAGACTTCCTACAAACATAGTTAATTAAGTTTTCTTTACCTGAATGGCTTAAAGTTGAAGTTGAAGGATTACATTTAGGGGAAGTTGAAAGGGAATTGCTGTTTTGGAACAAGTTGGACTAAATGACCTCTAAATTCCCTCCTAATTTAGGGAAGCAAAATGAATTCTACACAGTATCATGAATATCTGGGACTTTAACATGGATCCTTCAGACATCAAATTCAAAATTACCTTTCCCATACCATTCTCTGTCTTTACTCACAGATAACTCAAAGACACTCTTGTTTTATTTATTTTTGAACCAGGTAATGATTACCTGTCGAAGTGTTAAGGCTGCATGATGCTAGCATATACTTTTGAAAGGTAAAAAAAGTCAATAATCCAGTTATTTTGTCCATTTAAAATCCACATAATTTACATAATTATTACTGCTCCCAATTTGACTAAATTTAATTCAATTCAATAAACAGTGATAGAGTACTTAGTCTTGTTTGCCTCCTTATGTGGGGGAGCAGAAAGATCACCTTTGAGTCCTTTTCCATTCTCATTGCA
This sequence comes from Petaurus breviceps papuanus, assembly GCF_028583685.1. NCBI lineage: Eukaryota > Metazoa > Chordata > Mammalia > Diprotodontia > Petauridae > Petaurus > Petaurus breviceps. Next base: position 3,807,090 of record NW_027186442.1, on the reverse strand, counting down.
ATGTAATGGCCCTATGAAGTGACTGATTCAAAATTAAGGAAACAGTATTTAAATGAAACTTGATTTTTTCCCCTCCTGTATACAAGGGCAGCATATATTTCAAATCACCTCATGTCTTACAAATAATCAGAATACATAATAACATTGGATAAATGAAAAAGAGATGTGGAAAAGGTTTTGAGAAATCTAAAATGGAAAAGATTCCCTGGCTGTAGGGAAGGTTCAGGAAAGGTTTTATGATTTCAATTCTATAAACTTTTATTGAAAATCTACTATGTGGGAAGAATTGTCCTAGCCCCTATGCCTACAAAGACCTCCCCCCAACCCCCAATATTGAAAGAATTGTCCCTTTCTTCAAGTTTCTTACTATATTCATGCAGATAGGAATCAGATAGATTTAGAGAACTGGGGACTGGGTGGTTTTGAGAGTTGCAGAAAATGGATAAAAACACCCCAAATTTAGGGAATAATACAGGCAAACGTGTGGAGATGGTCAAGGAAGTATTTAGGGGAATTGTGATTACTACAGTTTGACTTGAATGTAAGTTATGCTACAAAGGTTGGTTGGGGCCAGATCACAAAAGGCCCTCTGAGAGGTAAACATCTGGCTAAGGATTCCAGATGGTTTTGGGGACAATAGAGCAACATTGAAGTTATTTTGAACAGGGAGGTCAATTACTTTGCTGTCTAATGCTTAATGATTCTAGAAATAATATTACTGTATGTGATGTGTGAAATAGAAGATACACATTCTTATTTTCATAAGCCTTAATGTTCCTTTGGGGCAGTTAGAAATGTGTCATGCATGGCATAAGCCTACAGACATATAACATGACAAAAATTCCTTTCATTGTCCATTTTGGCACTAATTTGGCCCGATTATTGCTGACAATCCTCAAATACAGTGAAATATTCTAGGGCAAAAGGGATATTCCAATCATTAAGAGATATATTTGTATTTCCAGCACCTGGTAAGATCCTGGCATTTAGTATGCACTTAATAAATGTTCATTTTTGTCAATGACATTGCTGTGACTGAATTTGTCACCTTTTCATAGATTGTTATGACACTGTGTAGACATAAACCATAAAGACTGGTCATATGATCATACATACATGGAAATTCTCAGGACAATGGTGGCATATTTCACCTAATTTATTAGAGAGTTAATTCGTTTTCAGGCAATTTAGGAGGGGGCAGGTAGGAGAGGGAAATTAAGAAGAGGGAGTTTTCATTAACTAGAGCATAGGAAATGAAAGAAGATACATAGTAAGAGGTTTCCAGGTTAACTCCCAAACTAGATTTCAAATGTTTTGTTTTGTTTGTTTTCCTCCATATTGTTTGAAGTGGCTTATTTGTGTAATAAAGTGGGGGAAGAGGGAAGGTGGAGTGGAGAGAATATATCTTCTCTAGACTCTTCCATTCTCCCTCCCTCCTTTTTAAAGATACATATAGACTCCCTGTCCTCTGAAAATCTTCT
>NW_027186442.1:3770400-3805599 GCF_028583685.1 Petaurus breviceps papuanus | reverse complement strand
TCTCTCTCTCTCTCACACACACACACTCACTCATTCACTATTCTCACTGCTTGTTAGATTTTGGAAACTTGAATTCATCTCTTATAAATAAGGAAACTGAGATACATAAGCAATGACAAACACTGCATTTTGTATTTTAAAGACCTGGGTTTGAATTAGTCTTTTCCAATTACTATTTGACAGACATTAAATATTTAATTTTCCTTCTCTGTCCTTCACTTTCCTCTCTTGTAAACTGAAAGTATTCAACAAAATAATTTCATAAAATCCTTTTAATTTGAAATAGTCCACACAGCCCATTAATGTTAGAGAAAGAATTCAGGTCTCCAGAATATTTTAGTCCTGTGCTAACCCCAATACAATATTTCAATACTTTAAGGAAGCAGTTTCACTAAGAATGAGTTCAGGTGCTTTGTTGCTGCTGTTGGTGTTGTTGTTTATGCTCATAGGAACCTCATCTTATTTTCCTGGTTCTTGAAATACTTTCTTTCAAAGAAAAAAGAATAATTCCTTGTGACTTTGTATACAATAGTAAAAGTCTATCTCCAGGATTGTGGGACTCCTTTGTTTTTTAAAACAAAACAAAACAAGAGAGATGGTTTCTTTGAAGACAGAAGACAACACATTTTTTATCAAATATCATATTTTCTGGCTCTGCCATTAATTTATAAAAATTTACATCAAAAATGCATGCTGGTGACTATAGTCTTTAGGGACAACAATTGGCTCCTCAGTGATGTTTTCCTGCACTAAAGGCAATTATTGTTGCTTCTAGCTGTAATAAAAAAATAACAGAAACAGATAGAAGTGTCTTCATTGAAATTGAGCTGAAACTCCCACTGTGGAAATAATCAGAAAATTAAAAGCTCGGCAATCTTGCAAATAACATTGCAACTTAATATTATTGGAACATAACATTATTATCTCTTTTTATAGGGAAAACAAACATAAATACATTTTCAAATGACACCATAATATTAGTTTTATTTTATTGGTTGGAGAAAAAAAAGATCTAAAGAACAATAACTTTTTAGGGTTGTGCAAATGGAACACTGGGGATTTGTGAGAAATGATCAGCTATGACAGGATATGTGGCTTCCATAGGATCAGGTCAGCATCTTCCTTTCACAGCATCAAGCTCAATCTGACATTTGAGGCAGTACCCCCCTCCTTCATCATTTCCCATCTGGAGACTTCTGTAACTATGGATTATTCATGGTTGGCAAATTGTCTTTATTAATCGACAAACCTGACCTTATCATTTGAATAATCAAGAGTGTGTGACTTAAGAATTATAAAAGGATATACTTTAGATCAGAATCTATATTCCTATTTCCAATATGAAGAGTCAGACATGAAATGCTAAATTTTGAAAGAACTTCAGAGACACTTAACGAAACCTGAACATTAAGTTATAGTAGAGATGATGGATCTGGAGTCAATGAACTTGAATTCAAGGGACATTGCCTGTCTGGACATGACTTGTTTCATTTGCAAAATGAGCCAGTTGTACTAGAAGTACTAAGATAACTTCTAATTCTATATCCTATGAATCCCCACATTAAGAAGATGAGAAAATTGAAGTCTAGAAAATGAATATTATCTGCCAGATGTTATAAGAGAAGTTCCTGGAAATGTAAGGATCAGAATGATTTTTCCTGACTCCCAGACCAATCCTCTTACCTTTATACTGAAATCTTCCTTTCTACTCCATTGCCTACTAAAGTCCTCAAGGACTTTAAGATTCATATTGCTGATTCATGGATTTGGTCTCCCAGTTCTATGAACTCAATTCCAAAAACCTATCCATCCTACTTCAGCAGCCACCTGAAGCAGCCAGCCTTCAACTTCAACATTAAATTCTTCAATAAATATTAGCTAAGTTCTAACTGTATTGAGCATGGTATGCTAAATTCTAGGGGTGAGATAAATTTTAGATAGGGAATGATTTTATCTCAACTCCCTAGGAGATGGAATTGTACTCCTGTATGACCTTGAATTATAAAGTTACTCCATCCTCTATCTTTCTACCATTGCCCAATATTCTTACTGAAACTTCATTAGCTGGTTATGAAGAAAGAAGACTTAAACATAAAAGACTATTCTATACAATGTCAGACTGAGAGATCATTGAAAAGTTCAGCTCACTGAACTATCAAAAAAATACTTCTCAAAAAGAGCTATGGTAGCAAACAGTAAGAAACCCCAAAAAGCCTCAAAAGAAAATTAACTAATAGAAAAGGAAAAAAAGAATAGTCAGTGATAAAAAAAAACAAACCCCTGAAAAGAAGACAATGAATGGAATAAATAATGAATTAACTTTAATATTGGCTTCAAGAATGGAATTGGAATTATTGTGAGATACATAAATGTAGCTAATAATTTTGACAAATATAGGAAATCAGTAAGAAAAACTGGCAGAAAAATAAATAGAAGATAAAAATAATATCTTTGAAATATTAATAAAATATTAGTAAAAACTAGTGATTTGCTTAGAATTTCAATTTCTATTGGATGACAAAATATGATGAAATAGTGGAAGAAAAATTAAAATAGTCTCAGAAAGCAAACCAACTGGAAAAAATAACTTGTAATTTGAAAACACAGATGATAGAGTATAGGAGCATAGCTTAAAGAGAGAAACCAAGAATTATGTAAAGAAAGAAATGTGGAAAAAAATATCAACTTATTTTAGTTAAATGTTAAAATTCCTTGAATTATTCAAATCAAAGATTGGATATAGATTGAGAGAGTCAACAGGCCACCAATAGAAAATAGCCCCAGCTTCAACTCATCTGATACTTCACCATCAAACTCTAAGACAGGAATGACAATGAATGCATTTTATAAGCAGTCAAGGAGAAAAAGAAAATACATCGAGAGAGAGAGAGAATTTAAATAATGAGACTTTTTCACTCAAAGAGCAGTTTTATAAAAAGGGGCAGAGCAGGATTTATTGGAAATTGGAGTTTGGACATCATGGCTCACATTTGTGATTCTTCCTGACAGGAAAACTGAGACTGAAGAATCTCTTGATCTTGGAAATTTTATGTTGTAATGAGTAAAAACACTCAACGTTAATTTCAGCATTAATTTGATGAGCTCCCAGGAACTTAGGGCATTCTGGTTACCTAAGAATGAAAAAACCATCAGCCCAGGTTGTAAACAACTATATTTGGAGAAAAGAGGGAAATGGAGGAGAGGAGGAGAAAGGAGGAGAGGGGAGGAGGGGAGAAAGGAAGGAAGGAAAAAGAAGGAAATCAAGACAAATTGAGCTACTTCCTCAAATCAGTTGCACAAAATAAGCATACATTTTGAAGACAAAATATAGTCTTTAAAAACAACTTGAGAATTTCAGGAATTTATAGAAATAATGCAAATCCTTTGGATGATAAATCCATCGTGAGAAACCAAAATCAATTCGGGATAACATTTAGAATTATTAATGTCCAATCACTGAAACTATTCAAACTCTAAAGAGAGTTGGCAAAGAATCCATATTTTGTTTTAATCAACAATTATCTCATTTTAATTACTTATCAGTCATGGTGGGGCAAGAGAAAAAAGAGGTTAACTTCATTAAAAATTATCTCATTGTAAACATCTTAGAAGAACATCACACAACTGAATCTTTGGCTGGATCAGCAACCATTTCAATGCAAACCCAATGGGAGGAAATCAAATTAGCAATAAGTTTTCATTCATTGATAACTAAAGAATGTGGTTGTAGTAAGGGGGGTGGAGTCAAGACGGCAGAGCAGAAACAGGACCTCCATGCAGCTCCAGCTCCTACCACCTCCAATTCATGTAAAAGGGGATTCTGAAAAACCTTTGGAGCTACAGAACCCACAAAATGACAGAGAGAAGCTAACCTCCTGCTGAGGACTGCCCGACAGGCCGGCAGAAATCGGCCAGTGCAGCAGTCTGGGAGCCGAGCCCAGCATCGTGGGAGTGTGAGGTTTTAGCCACAGGGCAGGCCTGACCAGCCTCTAGCTGAAGGGAGTTCAGATCACCAGAATCTGTGGCAGTTTCCAGAATTATCAACACATAGATGCTAAGGACAAAGTGAGAGGTCAGGGCAGTGTAGCCGTTGGGACCCAATAGTAGGGAGTGTGTCAGTTTTTGGCCCTGGGGTGAGAAGCAGCTGAGGGCTGTGGCACAGCTGCCACCACGTGGCAGCTTCAGCTCCCTGCCTGCAGAGTGTACAGTGACCAAGTGACCAGTTTGAGGGATAATCGCTCTTGCTTTAACCTGCTTGGATCTAGATTGTGGACTAGGGTAGAGGTCCTGGGGTATGTGCAGCTTGCCAGAGCATGTGGAGGCTTAAGAGAGGGCACCCAACTAATACCTCTGGCAGCTATGAAAAAACCCAACATTTGGAACGAAGCTCCTCTGTCTGGTGGCAGAGTCCTACTGTGGCAAAAAACCCAAAAGTCAAGTAATTGAGTGGCAAAATGAGAAGGCAAAGGAAGCAAACAAAGCTAAGTAATCCAACATTAGACTCCTATTTTGAGGACAAAAAGGATCAAAGCATGGAACAGGAGGAAGGCAATGAAGTCAGAATTCTGGCACCAAAAGCTTCCAAGAAAAATATGAGCTAGTTACAGGACATAGAGGAACATAAGAAGCAGATAAGAGAAGTGGAGGAAATATTGGGAAGAGAAATGACAACAATGCAAGAAAATTATGAAATGAGAATCAACAGCCTGACTGAGGAAAATAAAACCTTAAAAAATAGTCTAACTCAAATGGCAAAAGAGGCTCAAAAAGGCAATGAGGAGAAGAATGCCTTAAAAAGCTGAATTTGCTAGATGGAAAAAGAATCTCAAAAGCTCACATAGAAGAATCATTCCTTCAGAATTACATTAGAGCAAATGGAAGCTAGTGACTTTATGAGAGATCAAGATACTATTAAACAGGTCCAAACAAATGAAAAAATAGAAGGCAATGTGAAATATCTCATTGGGAAAACCACTGACCTGGAAAATAGATCCAGGAGTGATAATTTAAAAATTATTGGACTACCTGAAAGCCATGACCAAAAAAAGAATCTAGAATTCATCCTTCAAGAAATTCTTAAGGAAAATGGCCATGATATTTCAGAATCAGAGGGCAAAATGAGGTTGAAAGAATCTACTGATCACCTCCTGAAAAGGATCCCAAAAAGAAAACTCCTAGGAATATTATAGGTAGTTTCCAGAATACCCAGATCAAGGAAAAAAATATTACAAGCAGCCAGGAAGAAACAATTTGAATATTGTGGAAACACAATCAGGATAACCCAGGATCTGGTAGCTTCTGTACTGAGGGATCAAAGGGCTTGGAATATGATATTCTGGAGAGCAAAGGAGCTGGGATTAAAACCAAGAATCACCTCCCCAGCAAAACTTAGTATCATGTTTCAGGGGAAAATATGGTCATTCAGTGGAATAGAGGATTTTCAAGCATTCTCGATGAAAAAAACAGAGTTGAATAGGAAATTTGACATTCTGATACAAGAAGTAAGAGAAGCATGAGAAGGTAAACAGGGAAAAAAAATCATAAGGAACTTATCAAAGTTGAATTACTTATAGTACTACATGGAAAAATGATAGATGTAACTGATAAAACTTAGTATCAAAATAGTTGAAGGGAAAGGAAATATATATGGATATACATACATACATATATGTCTATATTGGAGGGTATACAGGCATATGAATACATATGTGAATGTGTGTATATATGTTTAAAAGTATACATAGATAGAGGGCAGAGGACCAATTTAGTAGGAAGGGATGAAACTTAAAAGGTGAAATTAAAAGGTGAGAGAGGAATATAATGAGAGGAGATGTGGAGAGACAGAATGGGGTAAACTATCTCATATAGAAGAGGCAAGGGAAAATGGTTACAGTGGAGGGGAAGAATAGGAAGGCCAAAGGGAATGGGTCAAACTGATTCTCATTGAATTTGGCTCGGGAAGGGAATGACATACACACTAAATAGGGTATCTCACCTTACAAGAGAGTAGGGGGGAAGGGGATGAGAGGGTTCATGATGGAAGGGAGGGCAGGCTGGGGGGAGGGAAGTTGGAAGCACCCCATTTTGAAAAGGGATGGGATCAAAGTAGAGAATAGAACCAGTTGGAGGTGAGATAGGAGGGAGGGAAATATAGCCAGTCTTTTACTATATATCTACTATGGTAATGTTTTACTTTAGCTACACATTACAACCTATACTGCAATGCTTATCTTCCCAGTAAGTGTGGGTAACAAGGGAGGAGGGGAATGAATCTGGAATTCAAAGTTTTCAAATCAAATGTTTATTATATATACTATTATTAATACTATTTTACATGCAATTGGGAAATGCACTGGAGCATAGAGATCCACCATGCCCTACTGGAAAAGTTGAAGGGCGTATAGGAGAACATATGGGAGAGAACAGATTGGAGGAGGGGATGTACTGTAGGACTGCTATTTTGGGGCAGTGGGGGGAGGGTGGGAAATGGGGAGAAAATTTGCAATTCAAAATCTGGTGGAAATGAATGATGCAAATCAGAAGTTACTGAAGCATTTGAAAAATGAAAAAAAAGAATGTGGTTGTAACTCACAAGAATGAAAATTCTAAACAAATATTTTTAAAAGAAAGATGGTGTCAGAAGAGGTATGATTTTCTTATGGCAGTTACAAATATGGAAAAGGAAAAATGAAGAGAGATATAAGGCAGAATAGGTTAGTAAAGATCAGCAATCCTAATTAGTATGATGTGTGTATATGATTTAATTTTTTTTAAGTTATAGTGATAATAGTACAATTAATTGAATCCATTTGGCAATTATCATAATGTTAAGTCTTATATCTGTGTACTGTATAACATATTGGCCTTATATTGATAATAAAGAAATATGGAATATTCTTTCTTGATTAAAAAAGATATAAAAGTTTATTACAGATGAAGAGCCAAAATTAATAGCTATAACCCAGAACATAAATGGGCTGAATTTCCTACAAAAATAAAAGTGCTACTTAATTGATTTAAATTACAAAAACAAAGGACATTTATTGGCTACAGGAAATTCAACTAAGGCAAAAAGAAACATTCTCATTAGAAATCAGAGAATGGACTAAAATTTACTATGTTTCACCTAACTTCAGAAATCATAGTCATAACATTGAACAAACCTGAATTTTAATTATTAATATTATAAGACATCAAAAGGATATTATGCCATATTTAAAGAGGAAATTGACAGTGTAATAACATCAGTCTTAATTATTTGTACACACAACATCATGACCACTATATTTTTAAAGGAAAAGTTAATTGACCTAAAAAAAGGCTTAGGTGGAAAAAAAAAAGATCATCTTATAAGACTATCTTTGTCGTAACAGCATTTGGAAAGCAATTTTAAAAATAATGAAGAAATGGCGGCCAGGTGACTCAGTGAGTAAGAGCAATGTCTCCAGTGTTGGGATGACCTGAGGTTCAAATCCAGGCTCAGGTACTTAGCACCACACCTAGAAATAAGTGGCCGTGTAACCCTGAGCAAGTTACTTTACCCCGATTGCTTAAAAAAAAAAAAATAAAATGTATCCCTTTGACTTACAAGTTTCTTCAGGGGCAGCCAGGTGGGTCAATGAGTAAGAGCAGCGGCTCCAGTTTTGGGATGACCTGGAGATCGAACCCTGGGCACAGATACTCAGCACCACACCCAGAAATAACTGGCCGTGTAACCTTGAGCAAGTTACTGAACCCGGATTGCTTAAAAAACAAACAAAAAAAATAATTAAAAATAATTAAAAATCATGAATAAATGAGGTAGGCAATTAAATAGTGTGTCAAGAATTTGTTAATTATATTACATTTGGAAACCCTTTTAAGTATGTATTAGATTTAATTACTGCTCAGATTTATTCCAATTTTCACATTTATCTGATTATCTTAATGGACTGTTTCAAAGGGAAAAAAATCAAGGTATCAATAACCTTTTAAGGAGGTAATGTTTAAATAATTAGTTGTCAGTGAAATTCAAATCAAAGTTAACTTTGAGGTAAGCTTCTATCAGATTAAAGTAACAAAAAATGAAAATGACAAATGCTGGAGTAGATGAGAGAAAACAGATTCTTTAATTGATACTTATTGATACCTACAAAAACTTAGGCAGGTATCATGCCCCCTCCCCTTTTATCTTGTTCAAGTTATACATCTTTTTCAATAAATTTCAGTATGAAATGTACTTGCATCACTTCATTATCTTGGTCACTCCCCTCTGGGTATCATGTAGCTTATCAAAGTCTTTCTTAAATCATGACACCAATAAATAAACATAATATTCTAGAATAAGTCTATTAGGGCAGAATATTGTGGAATTACTAATTTACTACTCCTAGAAGTTTTGCCTTTCAACACAGTTGACAACTGTATGTGTTTTTTGATTGCCATCTCACACTGGTGACTTATATCACATGCATAGTCCACTAAAACCCTGACATTTTCTGAACATTATATATATATATATATATATATATGTATGTATGTATATACACACACACACATACATATACATATATAACCATGACTCCCACATTTTGAACTTTTGAAGTTAGTTAATTTGTGTGTGTGTATATCAGCATAAGACTTTTTAAATACTCTAGTCCATTAAGATCTGTGTATATCATAGCTGTCATCCAACATGTTACCTTTCATTTCCATTATTTTTTTGTCATTCTGTAGTAATAATCATGTCATTATTATCTTTACCAAAATTATTAATTAAAAACAAACCAACAGAGAAGCAGGTCCTCCACATGGCTCTTGGCTTCCACCTTCCCCAATGCATGTAAAAAGGGACTCTAAACAAACTTTGGAGCTACAGAACCCACAAAATGACACAGAGAAGCTAACCTCCCATTGAGGACATCCCAGCACCCCCGCAGGAATTAGCCAGCACAGTGCACCGGGAGCCGAGCCCAGCTCTATACTGAGGTTTTAGCCCCAGGGCGGGCCTGACCAGCCCACTGAAGGGACTCCAGATCACCAGCAGCTGTGGTCATTTCCAGATTTATCAACACATAGATGCAAAGGATAAAGTGAGAGGTCAGTGCAGTATTGACTTTGGGACCCAATAGTTGGGAGTGACTTGGCTTTTGCCCCTGAGGTGAGAAGCAGCTGAGGGCTGTGGTGCAGCTGCTGCTGCCACGTGGCAATTTCAGCTCCTGGCCTGCAGAGTATACAGGTACCAAGCAACCAGTCTGAGGGGTAATTGGCCTTGCTTTAACCTGCTTGGATCTGGATTGAGGTCTAGGGTGGAGGTCCTGGGGTGTGTGTCCAGCTTCCCAGAGCCTGTGGAGGCTTTGGCAAAGGCTCTCAACTAATACCTCTGGGAGCTTAAAAAACCCCAGCATTTGGGACGGAAGCTCCCCTGTCTGGTAGCAGAGTCCTACTGTGGCAAAAAGCTCCAAAGTCAAGTAATTGAGTGGCAATATGACCAGGCAAAGGAAACTAAGCAAACAGAAGAAACCAACATTAGACTGCTATTTTGGGGACAAAAAGGATCAAAGCATGGAACAGGAGGAAGACAGTGAAGTCAGGATTCCTGCACCAAAGACATCAAAGGAAAATATGAGCTGATTACAGGCGATAGAGGACCTTAAGAAGCAAATAAGTGAAGTGGAGGAAAAATTGGGAAGAGAAATGAGAATAATGCAAGAAAATTACAAAATGAGAGTCCGCAACCTGAGGAAAAGAACACCTTAAAAAGCAGACTAAATCAAATAATAAAAAAAGGCTCAAAAAGGCAATGGAGAGAAGAATGCCTTAAAAAGCAGAATTTGCCAGATGGAAAAAAGAATCTCAAAAACTCACTGAGGAGAATTATTCCTTCAGAATTAGATTGGAGCAAATGGAGGCTAATGACTTTATGAGAAATCAAGATGCTGTTAAACAGATCCAAACAAATGAAACAATAGAAGGTAATGTGAAATATCTCACTGGAAAAACCACTGACCTGGAAAATAGATCCAGGAGAGATAATTTAAAAATTATTGGACTACCTGAAAACCATGATCCAAGAAAGAACCTAGAAATCATCCTCCAAGAAATTCTCAAGGAAAACAGCCCTGGTGTGTTTTAGAACCAGAGGGTAAAATAGAGTTTGAAAGAATCCACCGATTACCTCCTGAAAAAGTGCCCCAAAAGAAAACTCCTAGGAATATTACAGCCAGGTTCAGAAATTCCCAGATCAAGGAGAGAATATTAGAAGTAGCCAGGAAGACACAATTTGAATATTGTGGAAACACAATCGAGATAACAGAGGACCTGGCAGCTTCTACACTGAGTGATCAAAGTGCTTGGAATATGATATTCCAGAGGGCAAAAGAGCTGGGATTAAAACCAAGAATCACCTACCCAGCAAAACTGAATATTATGTTTCAGGGGAAAATATGGTCCTTCAGGGGAATAGAGGACTTACAAGCATTCTTGATGAAAAAACCAGAGTTGAATAGAAAATTTGACATTCAGATACAAGAAGCAAGAGAAGCATGAGAAAGTAAAGAGGGAAGAGAAACCATAAGGAACTTATCAAAGTGGAACTATTAACATTCCTACGTGTAAAAAATGCTAATTGTAACTGATGAAACTTTGTGCAGTATGAAAATAGTTGAAGGGAATATATATATAATGTTTTTATCAGAGGGTAAATGGGCACATGACTACATATGTGAATGTGTGTATATATGCTTACAGACATAGATAGAGGGCACAGGAACAATTTAATAAGAAGGGATAATACTTATAAGGTGAAATTAAGAGGTGAGAGAGGAATATAATGAGAGGAGATAGGGAGAGACAGGATAGGGTAAACTATGTCATATAGAAAAGGCAAGGGAAATTGGTTACAATGGAGGGGAAGAATAGGAAGGCAAAAGGGAATGTGTCAAACTGATTCTCATTGAATTTGGCTTGGGAAGGTAATGAAATACGCACTAAATAGGGTATCTCACCCTCCAGGAGATTAGGGGGGAAGGGGATGAGGGGGGTGCTATGAAATGGAGGGCAGGCTGGGGGAGGGAGGGAAGGTGGAAGCACCACCCACTTTTGAAAAGGGATGGGATCAAAGTAGAGAATAGAACTAGTGGGAGGTGGGATAGGAGGGAGGGAAATATAGTCAGTCTTTTACAATATATCAACTATGTTAATGCATAAGCTACACATGTACCACCCATACTGAACTGCTTACCTCTCCAGTAAGGGTGGGTGACAAGGGAGGAAGGAAATGAATCTGGAATTCAAAGTTTTAAAATCAAATTTAAAAATATATACTATTAATAATTCTATTTTACATGTAATTGGGAAATAAGATATACAGGCACCGGGGCATAGCGATCCTTCAAGCCCTACTGGAAAAGTCAAAGCGGGTATGAGAGAAGATATATGAGAGAGCAGATTGAAGGAGGGGATATACTGTGGGACTGCTATTTTGAGGTGGTGGGTAGGGGAAAAATGGGGAGAAAATGTGTGACTAAAAATCTGACAGAAATGAATGATGTAAATCATAAGTTAATAAAGCATTTGAAAAATGAAAAACAAAAGCAAAACAAAAAACAAACCAACAAACAACATTAAGAAGTATAGACCAACCACATATCCCTGGGTACTCCAATACAGATGTCTTGCCACATTTATACTGAACCATTAATAGCTACTATTTTTATCCAGATAGCTAACCAATTTTGAATATATCTAACTGTATTATCATCTAGTACGCATTTCTCTGTTATCTCCACAATGGTAGTATGAGATACTCTATCAAAAGCCTTACTAAAATAAAATTATTCACAGTCTTCCCTTCATTTACTAGTTTAGTATTATTATCATAAGATGTAATAAAGGGAGTCATTAGACCATATTTCACAAATGCAAATAATAGGGAAAAAACTGAAAATATAAAAGAAATGAATGCATAATTAAAATACCTAAATTTATAAAGCAGTAAATAGACAAGATAATAAAGTTTTGCCATTAATGGGCTAGCACCTAAAAGAATGTGAGTTTCAGAGTTGGTCTCTGCCTGTCAGAGAGGTGACTAGTTTAAGAAAAATTTTTAAGTATTGGATATTCTCCAGCATTCATCAAGAGAAACCAAAGACCATCAATTTATTTGCCAACTTAACAAATTCATTATTAATTACCCAGAAACTCTGTGTCTCAAACTTTTCATTTGTGTCAACTACCATTAATGTATTCTCTCCTACTATTAATATTTCCCTCCTTAACCCACTTGTAAGGCTATAAATAATCTGGCTAAAATCAACTTCTAAGTAGATCAATATCATGAGATCTGCTTTCATTTCACTGTCATGATTATCCCTTTGGTTTCACAAAGTATAAAAATGATTTCAGTAAACCAAAAAAATGAAGAATGTACTAAATTAATTCTTCACCATTTTTAGAACTAGAAAAAAGACTGCACCATATGCAAGATTTTCCAAGACAAATTTGTTTCAGATTCCCAAACCTGGCAGGAATTAATCAGAGAAAGAAATATATATCTATATTGATATCTACATAAATTCCACGAATGGACATTTATGTGTACTTGTGAATTCACACTAGATGTACTTTTTTGAGTGTTACAGGTAACATTTTTTGGTACTGGTGTTACCCCAGAACAGAGCTTGTGTCCTGATTACTCTAGGCTTACAGGTAAGTCTATTATCACTTTAATTAAGTAAATAGTCAATGGGAAAGATCTTTACTGATCCTATATGCAAATAATCTAAACCTACTAAGGCTCCAAGCCCATAGCTGTAAACTTGTCCAAATCCTGAATTAAAGGATGTATAAATGAAATGCTATTCTGAGCTATTGGAAGGCTATAAGATAATCATTGCAATTTATCATGTCAATCCCCATTTCTCAGACCTCCTCGGGTTTAACAATATATATTTATATTTCTGAGATGCTAAACAGGAGACCTCCTGCCAAATTTGCATTATGCAAAGGTGAATCACTTTGTAGAGCCCCATTTTTTATTAAATAAGGCAAAATTATAATAAAATTATGACAAAGTGCTTTTTTCTTAAAGCACTCACTTTGTCTTCCAAAGCCTTCTTTTTGCTTTCCCTTTTGGATGTTGTGGGAAAGTTTCAACTTATTGCTCTCTACTTCTAAGCTTGTAGAGGTGATCAAGTTTTGTGTGTCTGGGCCTACCTAGGTTTGGCTCCATAAATGAGAGGAAAAAAGGTGACTGAATGCTAAAGGAAAGGTGAATGGTAGGTTTCCTGGCATTCTTTTTAGCCAATGAGAGTTCAAAGTAGCTGTCAGCCTAGTTCCATTCCATTCTTGCCCCCAACACATTGCCGTTTTGGTAGCCCTACAGCAGAATTGGCCTTAGCTTGGCCTAGTCACAATCTCACTCATCGTAGTTGGTGTTTAGCTGGTGAGACAGTGGTAACAACAAAAATTCAGTTGTAGCCACATGGAACTTCTATTATTATTTTTTTTCACTCCACATTTTCTGGCCCAAAGGAAATGATAAGCCAGAAGAGAAGGATTTGAAACCAATAGGTGAAATAAAGAAGAAAGAAAAAATTATCCAAGAAATATCCAAATATCTAATATATGCATCTTCTTGATTTGTCACAGCTGTGAACTCTCACACAGTACATTGTTAGTTGACAGTGTGTTGCTAATTCATATTTCCTTGAAATTCTATGCAGGAAGCAAGGTTGTCTGATTTTTCAGGAGAATAGGTAGGAATATTAATTATTTATTTAGTATTTTATTTCCCCCCAATTACCTGTAAAAAACAATTACCATTGATTTTTTAAAATTTTGAGTTCCAAATTCTCTCCCTCTCTCCAATACCCCCACAGAATTCCCCCACTAAAAAGGCAAGCAATTTGATATGTTATACACAGACAGGCATGCAAAGCATATTTCCATATTAGTCATGCTATGGAAGTAAACATAGACCAAAAATAAACAAACAAACAAACAAATAAAGTTTTTAAAAGCCTGTCTTAATATGCAGTCAGAGTCAACCAGTTTTTTTCTGGGTTTGCATAGCATTTTTCAATATAGATCCTTCAGAATTGTCTTGGATTGTTGTATTGCTAAGAGTAGCAAAGTCATTCACAGTTGATCATCATATGGTATTATTGTTGATGTATATGATGTTCACCTGGACTGGCTCATTTCACTTTGCATCAGTTCATGTAAATCCTTCTCGGCTTTTCTGAGAGCATTTTGCTCATATAGCATAGTAGTTATCATTCACAATCATATATAACAACTTGCTCAACCATCCCCCAATTTATGGACATCCCCTCACTTTCCAATTCTTTGCCAAAAGAGAAGAGCTACTATAAACATTTTTGTACATACAGGTCCTTTTCCTTTTTGTTGTTTTGTCACTTTGGGATACAGATCTTTTACTGCTATTGCTGAGTCAAAGGGTATTCATGATTTTATAGCCATTGGGCCTAGTTCCAAATTACTCTCCAAAATAGTTGGATCAGTTAAATTTTCCTATATCCCTGACAACATTTGTCAAGTTCTTTTTCTGTCATATTAGTCAATCTGATACGTGTGGTGCTGTATTTCAGAGTTGTTTTAATTTGTATTTCTCCATTCAATAGTGATTTAGAGTATTTCTTCATATGACTATACATAGCTCTGACTACATCATCTGAAAGCAGTCTGTTCTTATCTTTGATCATTTGTCAATTGAGGAATCGCTCTCATTTCTATAAATTTGACTCAGATTTCTATATATTTGAGAAATGAGGTTTTTATCAGAGAAGCTTGCTTTAATTTTTTTCACAGTAAGGATTACTATGTATTTACCTACATCCTAATTCCTCCCTATTTATCCAACTTTCTTTCCCCTTTCACCATGTCCCTTTTTAAAAGTGTTTTCCTTGACTTTTACCTACTCCAATCTGCCATCCTTGCTATCACCCCCTGCCCTTATCCTTTTTTCCTCTTACTTTCCTGTAGGGTAAGATAAATTTCTATACCCAGTTGAGTTTGTATGTTTTTCACTCTTTGAGCCAATTCTGATAAGTGTAAGGTTCATGTGCTCCCCTTCCTCTTCTCCCATCATCCCCTTCACTGGATAATCCCTTTTGCACCTCTTTTGTGTAAAAAAAATTTGCCCAATTCCACCTCTCCCTTTCTTCTTCTCTCAGTGTATTCTTCTTTCTTATACCTTAATTTTATTTTTTAGATTATTATTCCATTATATTCATCTTACACACATGTTTCCATCTACATTTAGTCCCTCTAGCTGCTCTAATAATGAGAAACTTTTTAGTAGTTACCAGTATCATTTTCTCTATGTAGGAATGTAAATAGTTTAGCATTATTAAACCACTTATGATTTCTCCTTTCTGTTTACCTTTTTATGCTTCTCTTGAGTCTTATATTTAAAAGTCCTATTTTTCTATTCAGCTTTGGTCTTTGTGTCAGGAATCTTGAGAGTCCTCTATGTCACTGAATATCCATTTTCCCCTGAAGGATTATACTCAGTTTTGTAGCATAGGTTGATTCTTGGTTGTAATCCTAACTCTTTTGTTCTCTAGAATATCATATTCCAAGCCCTATGATCCTTTCATGTAGAAACTGCTAAATCTTGTGCTATACTGCCTGTGGTTCCACAATACTAGATTTGCTTCTTTCTCGCTGCTTGCAATATTTTCTCCTTTACATGAGAATTCTGGAATTTGTTTATAATATTCCTGGGAGTTTTCATTCTGGATCTCTTTCAGGAGGTAATCAGTAGATTCTTTTAATTTCTATTTTTCCCTCTGGCTTTAGAATATCAGGGCAGTTTTCTTTGATAATTTCTTGAAAGGTGATGTCTAGGCTGTTTTTTTTTTATTATGGCTTTCAGGTAGTCCAATAATTCTTAAGTTATCTCTCTTCAATCCATTTTACACATCTTCCATCTTTTTCATTCTTTTGATTTTGTTCTATTGCTTCTTGGTGTCTCATAAATTCATTAGATTCCTCTTCCCCAATTCTAATTTTTAAGCAATTATTTTCTTTACTGAGCTTTGTACTTCCCTTTCCATTTGACCAAATATATTTTTAAATAGTTCTGCCCTTATGGAAATTTTTGTGTACCTTTTTCCCATTTGGCCAATTCTACTTTTTAAGACCTCTCCATAGGATTTTTGTTCCTTGTCATTTGGCCTATTCTGTTTTTCAAGGTGTGATTTTCTTCAGTATTTTGTTGTGCTTCCTTTATCAAGTTGCTGACTTTTTCCCATGATTTTCTTGTATCACTCTCATTTCCTTTCAGTATTTTTCAATATCTCTCTTATTTGATTTTGAAAGTTCATTTTGAGCCCTTCCATGGCTTAAGACCCATTCACATTTTTATTTGAGGCTCTGGATATAGTAGTTGTGACTTTATTATCTTCTAAGTTTCTATTTTGATTTTTCCTATGACCATATAACTTAATATGATCATGACCTCTTTTTGTTGCTTGTTCAATTTTCAGCTTATTTCTTGACTTTTAATTTTATATTGAAGTTTGCTCTGCTCCTGGGGTTAAGGGGGAAGTGTCCTAAGATTCAGACTTTTTGTGCAGTTGTTCTCAGAAGTGATTCTTGGGATCTGTACACTTTTTTTTGGTCTTCCAAGGTGGTACAATGTAAGGAGAGGTGTATTTGCTATTCTCTTGGCCTGTACGTTGGTCTACGAGTGAGCACAAACACTTTTTTCTGCCTTGGGACTGTGACTTAGATCCCAGTATGGGTGATACAACAGAGTTCTTTGCTCAATGCCAGCAAAGGGACCCCTGTAATCTCCTTCTGACTAGTTGTTTGACCCCCCTTACCATCAGTGAAGTGAGAACTTCAAAAGCAGCTACTGCTGCTACTGATTCAGTTGTCTCCAAAGATTGAATTAGTGTACCCTCAGTTCCACTCTTACTCCTCTATGATAGACATTTCCTCCTGAACTTCTAAGTTGTCATAGGCTAGAAAATTGTTTCACCCTGTCCTTTGGTAGGTTATAACACTCCAGAATTCATTTTGAAGCATTATTTAAAGTTGTTTAAATGGTAAAGTGGGAGAGCCCAGGTGAGTCCCAATTTTTCCCTTGTCATCTTGGCTCCATCTAGATAGGAAGTAAATTAGAAATGTTCTGTTATCTCTATCCACCTTATTCCCCAAATATAATTTCACTAAGCTGTTGGGTATGTAGGCATCTAGAACAGATAAGAGGGGAGGAGAGGGGGAAAGTTTATGTGGGACTGGTTACAGATGAATAAATATTAAACAAATTTTTTTCATACTTTACATACATTTTTGTTGTCAAAAGAACCAAGAAACACAGTTTTAAAATATTCTCCATAAGTAGGGATGAACTAGGACATGAAGGTGAATACACACACACACACACACACTATATATATAATTGACATCATAGGCTGGTCTCCAGTAATACTGACTAGCACATGAACCATAGGAATTGTTATCTACCACTTAGGCAGCAAAAAAACTGAAAAAATTTTTTAGTTTTTCAGCTTCTTTTGGCAGAGAACAAGGCTTTTTTAAAGGCGATGTATGAGGCAACAGAAAGCATTCTGGGAGATATATGTAAGCACAAACTGCTGCTAGTGGTCCATGGTTACAGCTAGAGAGCCACCCAACTTGATTAGATCCTGGGCTTCTTCAAATTCTTGAGAACAAATTTGTCAGCTGAGTACATTTCACTAATGTGGGTGTGTCTCTGAATCATTTCTAGGTTTCTTCTGGCTTTATTCACTAGCATTTCTATCTGTGCAGAATCCTTTACACTCTCATTTTTTCTGAAGGCTTCTATTATCCTTCTGATGCCATAAGTTCTATAACATGTTCACCTCTTATAGGAGGTGAACTTGTCGTTCTCTCTCAGCATCACCTGGTAGAGATGTAACACTTGTGCCCAAATGGAGGCT
Source organism: Petaurus breviceps papuanus (assembly GCF_028583685.1). NCBI lineage: Eukaryota > Metazoa > Chordata > Mammalia > Diprotodontia > Petauridae > Petaurus > Petaurus breviceps. The sequence continues at coordinate 3,787,663 of NW_027186442.1, read as the reverse complement.
GCCATTTTGGGAGGGGATGGAGAAGAAAACAAACAAATAAACCCAATTAAGCTATAGGTTAAAAAAGGTATTCATTAGGTCAAATGATATTTATATCAGCAATGGACAGATGATTCAATATTTGGAAACAACTAGTATAATGTATTATATCAATGAGAAAAAATAAGATAAAAATGTATTTGCCTCAATGAGGAAAAATATCTTGATAAAATATACCATCATAATATTGCAGTGTTATATTTTATAAAAAAACATGAATTTTAAAAAGCATAAAAACAAAAGGATTTTCTCTTAGCATAATAAAAATGTATTTCAATCCAAAAATGTTTTATTCCTATTTAAATGTCTACTGTCCCCATTACATATAATCATTAAGACAGTAGACATTTTCTCCACCAGAACACATTTGTAAAAAAAGAAGTCTAATATCACTATTAGTATTTGGTATAGTTCTAAAAATGCTTTCTCCAGCAAGTGATAAGATTAAGGAAAGAGCATTAGAAAAGGAGACGTTAAATATCTTTACTATCCCCATGGGAAATATGATGGTTTATATATAAAAGTCTAGATGCTTAGAAATGACAAATTTGATCAAGAAAATAAATGTGTTTCAGTCATGTCCAACTCTTTGTAACCCCATTTGAAATTTTCTTTTTTAAAATTTTTATCAATTAATTAATTAGTTAATTTTTAGTTTTCAACATTCATTTCCACAAGATTTTGAGTTCTAAATTTTCTCCCCATCTCTCCCTTCCCCCCTACCTCAAGATGGCATGCATTCTGATTAACCCTTCCCTTAGTCTGCCCTCCCTTTTATCACAACCCCCTCCCTTATACCCTTCCCACTTACTTTTTTGTAGGGCAAGATAGATTTCTATACCCCATTGCCCATATATCTTATTTCCCAGTTGCATGTGAAAACAATTTTTTTACATTTGTTTTTAAAACTTTGACTTCCAAATTCTCTCTCTTCCTCCCTCCCCACCCACCCTAATTGAGAAGGCAAGCAATTCAATATAAGTTAAAAATGTGTACTTATGCAAAACACTTCTATAATAGTCATATTGGGAAAAATAAAACTTTATTTCAGTTCATCTTATCACACCCCCCACTTATTGTATTTTACCTTTGACCCTGTCCCTTTTCAAAAGTGTTTGCTTTTGACTACATCCTCTCTCAACATGCCCTCCCTTCTATAACCACACACACACACACACACACACACACACACACACACACACACACACACACACCTTTCCCCATTACTTTCCTATAGGGTAAAAAAAAAAGTTGCGTTTGTAGGTTATTCCCTCCTTAAGGCAAATCCAACGAGAGTAAGTTTCACTCATTCCCTCTCACCTTCCCCCTCTTCCCTTCCATTGTGAAAACTTTTTCTTGCCTCTTTTATGTGAGATAATTTACCCTATTCTCTTTCTACTTTTCTCTTTCTCCCAATATATGCCTCTCTCACCCCTTAATTTTATTTTTTAGATATCTCATCATATTCAACTCACCCTATGCCATCTATCTGTCTATCTTATCTACCTATTTCTTCCAAATACCCTAATACTGCAAAAAGGTCTCGTGAGTTACAAATATCATCTTTCCATGATGGAACGTAGTAAACAGTTCAGCTTTAATAAGTCCCTTATGATTTCTCTTCCCTTTTTGTCTTTTCTTACTTCTCTTGAGTCTTTTATTCGAAAGTCAAATTTTCTATTCAACTCTGGTCTTTTCATCATGAATGCATGAAAGTACTCTATGTCATTGAAGTTCCATTTTTCCCCTGAAGTATTATACTTGGTTTTGTGGGGTAGGTGATTCTTGGTTTTAATCCTAGCTCCACTGACCCCCAAAATATCATATTCTAAGTCCTTCAATCCCTTCACGCAGAAGGTGTTAGATCTTATGTTATCCTAATTGTATTTCCACAATACTCAAATTATTTCTTTCTGGCTTCTTGCAATATTTTTTCCTTGACCTGGGAACTCTGTAATATAAATACAGTATTCCTAGGAGTTTTCCTTTTGGGATCTCTTAAAGGAAGTGATTGATGGACACTTTCAATTTCTATTTTTACCTCTGGTTCTAGAATGTTAGGGCAGATTTCCTTGGTAATTTCTTGTAAGATAATATCTAGACTCTTTTTTTCACCATGGTTTTCAGATAGTCAAATAATTTTTAAATTATGTCTCCTGGACCTTTTTTTCCAGGTCAGTGGTTTTTCCAATGAGATATTTCACGTTGTCTCCTATTTTTTTTATTCTTTTGTTTCTGTTTTACAATTTCTTGATTCCTCATAAAGTCATTAACCTCCTTTTCCACTTGGCCAATTCTTCTTTTTAGGGCATTCTCCTCATTGATTTTTTGGACCTCTTTTGTCCTTTGGGTTAGACTATTTTTTTTTGAGGGCGTAAAGCAAGGCAATTAGGGTTAAGTGACTTGCCCAAGGTCACATAGCTAGTAAGTGTCAAGTGTATGAGGATAAATTTGAACTCAGGTCCTCCTAATTCCAGGGCTGGTGCTCTATTCACTGAACCACCTTGTTGCCAGTAGTCCATTTTTATGGTGTTATTTTCTTCAGTACTTTTTTAGGTCTCCTTTAGCAAGTTGTTGACCTGTTTTTAATGATTTTCTTGCATCACTTTCATTTCTCTTCCCAATTTTCCTCTCTATTTCTCTTACTTGATTTTCAAAATACTTTTTGATTTCTTCCATGGCCTGAGACCTATCAACCACTTTTCTCGGAGGGTTTTGATGAAGGACCTTTGACTCTGTTGTCTTCTTCTGGTTGGATGTTTTGATCATCGTTTTCACCAAAGTAAGATTCTAGTCTGAGGGTTTTTTTTTACACTGTTTGCTCATCTTCTCAGTCAAATACTTGACTTTCTAAACTTTTGTCAAATTACAACTCTGTTTCCAGTGGGGATGGGGTGGTGTGTGTGTGTCCTGTCCCTTTTTTATCAGCTTCTCTGTCCCCCATAGTCTTTTGGCACAGAGCTTTGGAAGCAGCAGCATCCACCTCCACCAGCCTAGAGCTGTCACCAGACCTCACTCCTCTTTCACCGAGGTCCTACAGAGTTTTCTCACTGACTTTTATGCTGTCTTTGGCATTTGTGGGTTGAAAAATCTCCAAATTGCCACAACTGACAGTAATTCAGTACCCCTGAGGCCTGCTTCAGCCCATATAGGCCAGAGAGACTCACACCAGAGTGTGCTCTGCTCCTGCCTTGGTGTGGTAGACCCTTCCTGTCAGCCTTTTAGATTGTCTTGGTCTGGAAATATGTTTTACTCTGTAATTTTGGGAGTTCTGCCGCTCTAGAATTCATTTTGAGTCATTTTTTACAGATATTCACAGGTGTTTGATGGAGAGTTCAAGTTAAGTCCCTGCCTTTACTCCACCATCTTGGCTCTTCTCCCTCCATTTGGGATGTTCTTGACAAAGTTACTAGTTTACCATTTCCTTCTCCAGCTCATATTACAGTTGAGTAAACTCAGGGAAACAGTATTCAGTGGCCTACCCAGGGTCACACAGATAACATGTACATATGCTTATGCCTATGCCTAATCCTATACATATACATACTGTAAAGTCAAGCACGAGCAGCTCTCCAGAGGACTGCAGCTGTGAATAGCTTTAGGGTCCTGATCACATACTATAGTGAACTCTCTATTCAGAAATAAACTAAGGCAAAATATTCACAGAAACCAAAGTACAGCATTCACAATCATATAACATAACTTATCAATAAAGTGGACACATAGTTTTAAACAAAAAGTATAACTCAGTAAATCCTTAACTCAATCATCCTTAAGGAGCAATCCTCCTTAAGGAACACAAAATACAGAGGTCAAAGTTTTCCCACCCCTAGGTCACATTGTCTTAATCTCTCAGTCAAAAAGTTTTCTTTCTTCTTGATTGGAGATTAGTTTCCAATCATCCTTAACTCAATAATTCTTAAGGGGTACAAGGTACAAAGTGCAAAGTTCTCCCACCCCTAGACCACAGTAAATCATGATCTTCTCAGTCAGCACTAAGTACACAAGAAGAGGTCTTTTCATCTTGGCTTGAGGCTGGCTCCCAGATTCCATGGTTCCTCTTCCATGGGTCCAGCTCTTGTCTGAATCTACCCAGGTATCACCTGGATTCACAAGTAAGCAGCTCTCAGCTCCTCATCCATTTCCTCTTCCAGCTCCCATTCCATATTGAAGCTCACAGTATGCAGTCCACCTTAAGTCCTTTGCAGTTTCTGTTTATGGAAAGACAAAGCATAACACAGCCAAAACAACATTCACACACATTGCTGGCACCATCAACAATTCACTATCTGTCTGTAAAATCAACACAAACCCATAAACAAGGTCTGAGAACTCAACACAAATCATCAGTATAGTCCCAGGACTTCAAAAACCCTCCCCCAGGATTTCTGTAAACAGACAACAAGAAAATCTTCTTTCAGGGCTTCCAGTAAGATCCAAGGGCTTCTGTACAGACTATTACAAATACAAATCAACACAGACAGAACAGACAAACAGTGCCAGCCACCACAAGTGTTTTCCCTTCTCAGTTCTGCTCTCTCCCAGCTTGCGCTTCTGCTTTTATATGGCCATTAGCTCCTCCCTGTTCTGCCAACCTCTTACATCCTTCCTGTTCCTGTCTTTGGCAAGTCCCTTCCACTGCTGGTTTCACAAGTTCCATTTCTTAACAAAGACTTGATCTAATCACAGGAATTACACGTATACATTTACATTTACATACATACACATGTACATATAAATATACACATGTGTTGTATAACATGTATGCCTGTGTGTATATATGCATGTGTGAATGTGTTTGTACATGTATGTGTGCATGTGTGCATTGTGTATATATTTAATGTTGTAGTCAGATCATTACCACCAGGAATGACCTAATGGTTATCTTTAGGTTCCTAGCTTAATAATTAAGTAGACCCATGCGAAAAATTTTAAAATCATGCATCATATTACTACAGCACTGTACAAAATTTCCACCTACCTAGCAATGCCTAGCAAGAATGATCTGGTGACTAGAATTTTACTTCAAAAGCTCACTATTCTTCATCTAGTAACAGATAACAAATCCACATACTCAGAAGAAGCTAGAATACCTCAATTACCTGTATTAGAACCAGATAATTAATACAAGTTAAATTGTTGCCTAAAATCAGTCAAATAACACTGACTTATGAAAATGTAATAATAATATTACTTACGATTTTCCACATACAATATTAATCTATAGAATTTTAAAAATTATTAAAAGCAGATTTCACTATACTGACTACTCACAATCTCCAAATTACATGAAAGAAAATCATTGTGCTTTACATAAAACATTTAATTTCCGTGTCACAACAACCCAAGTGAACAAAAGATGAGGAAACCAAGTCTCAGAAAGGTTATGTAAAGTGAGTATCAGAAGTGGAATTTGAAACTGTGTCCACTATTATATGAGGCCTAGATGATGGAAGCAAGGGCAGATTAAAAAAATAAGCTGAATCATGATACAGTTATATAATAATAATATAATAATTAATTTTAAATATAGCCATTGAGCTAATATAAAGATTTCAATTTAAAACTTAAATGAATTGTTCAATTAAAGGAAGAAGAAATATGCAGAAAGGAATTCAGGAAACAAAACTATATCAAAAATAATAGATACCTTCAATCAGTAATTCAATGCAAAAGTCCAAAGGTTAAGGCAGAACAAGGACTCAAAGCAGTGCAAAACATAACTGAAACAATTCAACTTCAATAAAAAAAAACTTTACTACAGAAGATTGATATTTTGAAAAATGGAAGCTAGACAAAATCATCAAAGAAGGATCTGAAAATTTCCTAGTTGTTTACATGGCCTCAAGAATTCTAAGAGCGAAAAAGGAAATTGAATAACATAAAAATTAGAAAGTGTGCATATTGATAATATAATGACTGAATACTTACATAAATGAAGGTGACAAATGTAGAAAACAACAGATCCATAAGATGTAAGATCCATAATGATTGGTTCAATTCTTTCATAGGAAGCACAAGATGCCATGCCAGGGGCCAAGTCCTCTCTTCAAGGTGATGGCAAAAGCAAACTGGCCAAAACAGAGGCAGCTGTTGGCACAGTGAATAAAGTGCTGATTCTGGAATGAGGAACACTTGAATTCAAATCAGGTCCTAAGACTTGACTAGCTGTGTGACCCTAGCAAGTCACTTAACCTCTTTTTGCCTCAGTTTCCTTAACTATAAAATGGGGATTATAATAGCACCTATTTACCTTACAGGGTTTTATGGAGATAAAATGAGATAATATTTGTAAAAACTCTCTGCACAGTGCTTTGCACATAGTAGGCACTATAGAAATGCTTATTTCTTTTCTCCCTCCAATGTCATTGTGTCTGGGGCTTTGTATATGCTCTGATAAAGCCAGTACTGTCTTCTGAAAGAGAAGTACTCTCTAATGGGTTGGAGGTAGGGACAGAAGCCCTCAAAAAATAGATGCTGCAAATTATGACAGTGAGAGGAGTTTGGTGCCAGTGTTACTTTTAACTCTGAGGCCCAATCAGTGGCTGAAATCACAGGTCAGAAATGTTGAACAAGTCAGTGCCTGTCAGGAAGAGTAGATCCTGGCCCTGGAAAAATTCCTAAAACAAATTCTGAAGCAGACTTGAGCAAACAGAAGACAACAATAGCAGCAGGAAGAACAATGCAATTACTACAAGGAAGAAATGCTATAGGTCTTAAAAATCGAATGGTAAAAAAAATTTCAGAGAGAGGAAAGAGTTCTGAACTAATTTCCAGTAGAATATCCCCTCTGCCCCAGAAGAATGGATTGGCCACAGGAACTCCCCAATAGATGGAAGAAATAGAGAGCTGGAACAAGAGATTAAAAAGTCAATCAGAGGGGCGGCTAGGTGGTGCAGTGAATAGAGCACCGGCCCTGGAGTTAGGAGGACCTGAGTTCAAATCTAGCCTCAGACACTTAACACAAAACACTTGCCATGTGACCTTAAGCAAGTCACTTAACCCCAACTGTCCTACTTTTCCCTTTCCAAAAAAAAAGAAAGAAAAAAGTCAATTAGAATAATTAGAAAGAGAATAATCAGCTTACAGCAAAAAGTGAAAAAATCTTACTCAAGTAAGTATAAACCCTGAAAAAAATAGAATGGAATAAACAAGATTTACTTATTAAACAACACAATGTTAGAAATATACAGACAGTCAATATATTAAAAAAATTAGAACAGGTGAAATATCTGCTACCAAAGACAACTGATGAAGATAGGTAATTTAAGACTCATTAACCTCCTCAAAACATATGATTAGATTTTTTAAAATCTGGGCACTATATACACACACATATTAAATATCATTAAGATACTGTCAAGAATTACTGGAGTGAAAGGCAAAGTGAACATAGAAATAATACCAGTCACTTCTTCAAAGAAATCCCAAACTGAACACACCTAGAAATATTATAGACAAAATCCAGAGTTTTCAGGTCAAAGACTAAGTACTGCAAATAGCCAGGAAGAAAGATAGCAGATACCAAGGTATCAATGGACAGAGCACTGTGACTGAAGTCAAAAAGAGTTAAATTCAAATCTGGCTTCAAATACTTGCTAGTTCTGTGAACCTGAGAAGATCATTTAACCTTTTTTTTTTCCTTCTCTTTCCTCACCCATAAAATAGGACTACTAATAGCATCTACCTCTCATAACTTATTATGATTCCAGACAAGTCACTTAAATTCTTAGGGTCCTAGGTTACTCTCTAAAACTACAAATTATAGACAAGCTGTTGATTTGCTTTGGTAGAATTTTCTCATCCATGAGTTCTTTCTGCCAATGAAATCATTATTCAAGTTCCTATCCTTATGATCCTAACATTCCTACTAGCTCCTATTCATGACAAGGAAGAGCGCAAAAACAAATAAACAAACACACACACACACACACACACCTCTAATCATGGAACTGCCAGTTTTTTGTTTTTTCATATCTTCTCAGCTAAAAGCTGAAACAATCATTGGGAAATAAAGGACGTGCAGAGTTAATTTCAGTTTCCTATCCAACCTACTTTTTTTAAGAATACTTTTTATTACCAGATAAATTCTTTGATTTGTGTATTTATGTGGACTCTGTAGGTGATTTATGCAGCAATGACCTGCTGAGTTAGGAATATTTGCTTTTACTTCAATCAAAGTGTTTATTTTAAAAGTCTGTAACTTTTAAACAGATCCCTGGTTTATGCCTCTCTTAACTTGCTTTCTGGGAATGTGATATATACTCTTTTCCTTACTGCTATATTTCTCTGCCTATTCAGGTATCTTATCAGATTTGAGCAAATAAGAAGAAAGCATATACTATGGGTGTGTGTGTGTGTATGTGTGTGCACACATGTGTGCCCTGATTCAGAAAGACTCCTGGGGTAGGATGAGGAGAGAAAAACAGAAGTATTTATATTCATACAATTAAAATATTCATTTAACAAACAATAAGCACCTAATATGTGTAGAGAACTCTGCTGGGTACTGAGAGAGATAAAGAACTTACTTTAAACAAAGTTTCTGTTCTTATTAAGGCTTTCACTATAGTTGTGGATATATCATCAACACACACACACATACACACACACACACACACACACGAAGAATTGAGTTCTGTGTCAGGTTATTCTTTGGCAGTCATAAACTGAGTGACCAGTTTTAATTCCAATTGTTTATATTCTTTAAGCCTCATTTATTGTGGGGAATCAAATAAAATAATGTATGTAAATATTTCACAAGCCTTGTAATGCTATTATATATGTGTCAATCATCATTAAATGTTAGGGTTTAACTTTTCTGGCTATTTTCTCAATGATTTATAAATTTTAAAAGGATCCTTTTTCTGAGATATAGAGCAGCAGTAAGAAGTCTCATGCCACATTTTTTTTTGTCACATATACAACAGAAAATAAATGGGGATTTTGGTTCAACCGTGTATTCATAGGAATCAGTCAAAATGAAAGCCACAGTAATGACCCATTAAGTGAGAGGGAGTGAATTTTTATCAGCGTATAGAGCTACAAACATTGTGGGCTAAAGACAACTGGAATCTACTTGAGTCAATCTGAAAGAAAATGTTATCTGTTTTATCATTTTTCTTTCCTTGACTTGGCTTTTTTTTTTTTTAACTGGGTACCTTCCTTTCCATTTTTCTTTCCTTGACTTGGCTTTTTTTTTTAACTGGGTACCTTCCTTTCCACATTTTCTTATTATTCCATGGTCTGGTTTGTCTTTTGTTCTTTTCCCGTTGCCCTACGGTTCTCAGATGGGTGTGCATTGACTGCAAGCTCACTGCAGGAAAGGGCTATGTCATCACATATCTTCAGCAACGATCACAGGACCTCTCACATTTTAGGGCTGCTGTGGCTGATTGTTCAGTTGTTTAGTCACGTCCAACCCTTCCCAACCCATGGACCATACTTTTCATGGAGTTTTCTTGGCAAATATGCTGAAGTGTTTTGCCATTTTCTTTAAGAAAAGAGAAGTTAAGTGACTTGCCCAAGGTTGCACAGGTAGCAATTACCCAAGGGCAGATTTTATCTCAGATCTTCCTGACTCCGGGACCAGCACTCCATCCACTGAGCTATCTAGATGCCTCTAACACATTTTCAGATATTAGTAAGTAGGAATTGATAATTTCACAAAACCCATCATATAATATGGGCCCTTGTGGCTTACTGACCTGTGCGTGGGGGCCCATCTAGATAGTCACTAACAATGAGTTTTAGTTATTCCTCTTTAGGATGAGAGGCAAGGGCAAGGACAACAAGTGTTGGATTTTTATTCTTCTCCCCACAACAAATGGTTATTGCTCTAAATGTGAAAACTCATTTTTAATATACTACTTAACATAATAATTTCTAGAAAGTGTTCCCCTGTGGTGAAATAATGAAATGTAAGTGAAATGAACTACAAATGTTCTTTCTGAGGAAAGGATTAGTTTAAAGTATGCCTTTCCTCTTAGCTTCAACTATTTGTATATTAGAAGCTGTAGACTGGTCTATGTCATAAATTATGACATCACTTAAAATAGCATTGTGGAACAGATGTCCCAAGGCTGAAGTGTTATTTAGTCGACAGAAACAGGGCATAATCAAAAGGACTTTAGGAGGAAAGACTAAAGGGATTCAAAGTATATATGTATAGGTATGGGTATGTGTATGCATGTGTGCACAGGAGTTTACACATAAATCCATGCATATATAAAAATATAAATGAATATAGGTAAAAAGAGAAGCTAGGTGGCACAATGGATAGAGAGCTAGGATTGTAAGACCTCAGAAAGACCAGAGTTCAAATTTGTCCTCAGACAGAAGCTACATGACCCTTGGCAAGTCACTTCACCCTATTTGCCTCACTTTCTTCATTAGTAAAATGATTTAAAGAAGGAAATGGGGGAGGAGTGGAGCCAAGATGGTGGAGTAAGAGCAGGATATACCAGCAAAAAAGTACACTAAACAAATTCTAGACCCACAGAGGCAACAAAACAACAAAGTGAAGCAAATCTACAGCCCAAGAAAACCTGAAAGTTTGAAAGAAAGGATATATTCCAATGTATTGGGAGTGGAAAGCACTCCAGCATAGGCTTACCAGGCATAGATGGGAGGGAGCAGGCCTAGAAGGACAGAATCACCGGCAGTTGTTGTGGCTTCCAGGATTCTCAACCCACAAACATGAAAGACAGCATAGAAGTTCAGTGGGAAAACTCTGTGGGAATTGGGTGAAAGAGGAGCAAAGTCTGGCCCTAGCCCCCGAGTGGTGGAGGTGGCAGCAGAGGAGGCAGCAGCAACAGCAGCTACTTACAGAGCTCTGGGACCACAGATGATGGGGGATCCAGTGGCTGATACAAAACCCAAGAAGCCTAGGAGAGTACACCTACCCCTACCCCCACTGGAAGCAGAATCCCACCTTGGCAGGGAGTTAGAAAGTCAAGTATTTGGCTGAGAAGATGAATAAGCATCATAAAAAAAGTCAGACTATACTATCTTATTTTGGTGACAAAGAAGATCAAAATATACAACCAGAAGATAACAAAGTCAAAGCTTCTACATGAAAACCTCCAAGAAAAACATGAATTGACTGCAAGACATAGAAGAGCTCAAAAAGGATCTTGAAAATCAGGTAAGATAGGGGCGGCCAGGTGGCTCAGCGAGTAAGAGCACTGGCTCCAGTGTCGGGATGACCTGGATCAAATCCGGGCTTAGATACTCAGCACCACACCCAGAAATAACTGGCCGTGTAACCTTGAGCAAGTTACTTAACCCCGATTGCTTAAAAAAAAATCAAGTAAGATGAGTAGAGGAAAAATTGAGAAGAGAAATTAAAGTTATGCAAGAAAATCATGAAAAACAAGTCAACAGCTTACCAAAGGAGACCTAAAAAATACTAAAGAAAATAACACCTTAAAAAATAGACTAACTCAAATGTCAAAGAGGTTAAAAAAAAACAATGAGGAGAAGAATGCCTTAAAAACATAATTGGCCAAATGGAAAAGGAGGTACAAAAATTCAATGAAGAAAAAAATATTCCTTAAAAATTAGAATGGAGCAAATGGAAACTAATGACTGAGAAATCAATAAATTATAAAACAGAACAAAAAGAATGAAAAAATAGAAGACAGTGGGAAATATCTTATTGGAAAAAAAAACACTAACTTAGAAAATAGATTCAGAAGAGATAATTTAAAATTTTTTGGACTACCCAAAAGCCATGATCAAAAACAGAGCCTAGACATCCATCTTTCAAGAAATTATCAAGGAAAATTCCCTTGATATTCTAGAACTAGAGGTGAAAGTAGAAATTGAAAGAGTCTACCAATTGCCTATTCAAAGATATACCAAAAGGAACACTCCTAGGAATATTGTAGTCAAATTCCAGAGTTCCTATGTCAAGAAGAAAATATTGCAAGCAGTCAGAAAGAAGCAATTTAAATATTGTGGAAATAACAATCAGGATAACACAAGATCTAGAAACTTCTACATTAAGTTATTGAAGGGCTGGGAATATGATATTCTGGAGGTCACAGGAGCTAGGATTAAAACCAAAAATCACCTACCCAGCAAAACTGAGTATAATACATCAGGGGAAAAAATGGTCATTCAATGAAATAGAGAACTTTCAAGCATTCTTAATGAAAAGACCAGAGCTGAATAGAAAATTTGACTTTCAAATACAAGAATCAAGAGAAGCATGACAAGGTAAATAAGAAAGAGAAATCATAAGGGATTTATTGATGTTGAACTGTTTACATTCATACAAGGAAAGGTGATATTTGTAACTCATGGGACCTTTCTTAGTATTAGGGTAGTTGGAGGAAAACACACGCACACACACACATATAGATAGATAGGTAGATACATACATACATAGAGGGCACAGGGTGAATTGAATATGAAGGGATTTTATCTAAAAAGTAAAATTAAGGAATGAGAGAGGAATATATTGGGAGAAGAAGGATAAAGATAGAATGGGGTAAATTATCTCACACAAAAGAGGTGAGAAAAAGATTTCACAATGGAGGGAAAGAGGTGGAAGGTGAGGGGGAATGAGTGAACCTTGCTGTCATTGGATTTGGCTTACAGAGAGAATAACATACACATTCAATTGGGCATCTTTACTGACAAGAAAGTAAGGGAAGAGAAATGGGGGTGGTGATAGAAGGGAGGGCAGATTGGGGGAGGGGTTAGTCAGAAGGAAAAAACTTTTGAAAAGTGAAAGGATAAAAGAGAATAAGTGGGAGGTAGTATATGATGGAGGGAAATATAGTTAGTCTTTCACAACATGACTATTATGGAAGTGTTTTGTAGAACTATACATGTTAACCTATTTTGAATTGTTGCCTTCTCAGTGAGCGTGGGTGGGGAGGGAAGAACTGAGAGAATTTGGAACTCAAAGTTTTAAAAACAAATGTTAAAAATTGTTTGTATATGCAACCAGGAAATACAATATATAGGCAATGGGTATAGAAATCTATGTTGCCTACAAGAAAGTAAGGGTGAAGGAGATGGGGGGGCGATGATAGAAGGGAGGGCAGAGTGGGGGAAAGGACAATCACAATGCATGCCATCCTGGGATGGGCGGGAGGGGAGAGATGGGGAGAAAAATTGGAATGCAAAATCTTGTGGAAATGAATATTGAAAACTCAAAACTAATGAATTAATTGATTTTTTAAAAGAAGAAAATGGCAAATCACTCAAGCATCTTTGCCAAGAACACCCCAAATGGGGTCATGAAGAGACCAACTTGACTAAAACAACTGAACAACAACAACAACAACAACAACAACATATTTGTCTGTGTACACATATATGCGTCTTTGCACAAAGTATATTTATATGTGTGTATATCTAAGCATATATGACTATATAAATGTATGTTTATATATATATATTTGCATGCGAATATACACATGTATGCTAAGGTTTTTAGATCACTTTATATCATTTTATCCTCACAACATCCCTGGGAGGCAGGTGTTATTATTATCTCTATTTTATATATATGGAAACTGAGGAAGACAAAGTTTAAGTGACTTTCACAAGGTTAAATAACTACTAAATTTTTGAGATTGAGTTTGAACTCAGATATTCCTAAATTCATTTCCCATACCGTATCTACCATTCCAGCTAGCTGCTTGTAGATAGATAGAAAGAGAGAGAGAGAGAGATCTATATATGGATCTATCTATATATCTCTATATCTATATAGATCTCTATCTATGAAGTGTGTGTGTATATATATATATAAAGAAGTGTGTGTGTGTATATATACATACATACATACATACATATATACATTATATATAATGAAACTCTGTGAAAGTTACATGGAAGCAGTGCTTTAGCCAGGGGTGGAGAAACTGTGGCCTCAAGGCCTCATGTGATCTTTTAGGTCCTCAAGTGCAGCCCTTTGACTGAATCTAAACTTCACAAAATAAATCCCTTTAATTAAAGAACTTGTTCAATAAAACTTGAAATCAGTCAAAAGACTGCACCAGAGGACCTAGAAGGCTGCATGTCACCTCGAGGCCTAAGGTTCACCACCCCTGGCTTTGACCTTTTATTGCCTTTTCCCTGGAGAGCGACAGATTCATTATTTTAGTTCAAAGAAGGAAGTTTATTTCACTGATTAGAGAAAAGAGAAAAAAAAAATAGGTTTGCAGTTAAAATTTAAGAATGGCCTGTTACTAACTGTCTCTTGACCATGAAAACAGAAAAGCTTGTTTAAATCAGGGAGCAACTTAAAAGTGAGTAAAAATATAATTTGGAAGACTGTTTTGTATTACCATTGTATATAACAGAATTTAATTGCTTAGGTAAACTAGAAGCAAAGTTAACAAAAGGTATTAGAATGGACCATGACTTTGTAAGCATTTAAGAATCTTGAAGGCAACAGATTTGCAATTAAGTGATTTTGTATAATAAAAACTAGTGGTAAATTTTAAAGGAAAACTTCAATGACACGAAGATTAATTTTATAGATGGTCTGGAATATGATTAGGAAATAAACACTAGAAGAATTAAGCAAGTAGAAAAAAGTAAGAGAAATATTGAATCAGAATGTGGAAAGAAAATAAAGGGGCAGTTTTGAAGTGATTTAATAAAAGGAGAGAAAGTTTAAACAAGTAGGGATTCAAAGAAATGAGTAAAACTTAAGAAAACTGTAGTCTGTTTGCACTGACAATGTGAATAGAAGGTCTGAAAATAAAGGATTTGTAGATTTTGGAAAGAGAGGTTTCAGGAGAGGTTTTGATTTCATTCACATAATAATGAGATGAGAAACTTTCTTTGGTTATTCTTCATGATATGAAAAATATAGAAAGATGTTTGTATCATGAAGTTAATTAAGTGTCATGATGACACCATACTCAGAGTATCATTCAAAGGGTATGTCCCAATGCTTTAGGGGTCTTTCAGACTCTAAAGTAGGAGGATGGGAATAGGATATAAGCCATGTGGAGTCTATCATCCAGTTCCTGATGGTTTTTCCAGGTTAAAACTGCAAAGAATAATAGATGCCACAACTACCTTCTTAAAGTATCCAGGAGAGGTTGGTTGGGACACAAAGGAATTTATTTGGCTCACAAGGTGATTTTAAAGGATTCAAAAGCACTATATAAATTTTACTACATGTAAGCACTCCATATTGGTCTTTAATGTAATCAGTATAAAATATCAAAAGTGATAAAATGAATGATTTTCTATGTAAGTTATTTTGGAAATTCAATTGAATTGGTGTTACCCTACTGTTAATACATTTTATTTCATGTTTTAAATGTATAGTATTATGTATATTCATTATTATGTTTCAAATTTTTTTCTTATATTGTGGAATTGGGGAATCCAGTGTATCTGAAATGCTATTAGAAAAATAACTTCTTTATTCTGAAAGCTGTTTTTTTTTTTAAATTATGAATTAAGTTGTTAAAATAATGTGGTCAAAATGTTTGGAAACTGTTAAATGTCTAATGGCTATATTTTCTTTAAAGTGGATAACAATAATAACTTACTGTTGGAAGAAATAGTAACAAAACTCTCTTAAGTTATCCTTATCTGTGGGGTTCCTTGGGCCTTTCTACTTGGATTGGCTCATAAATCTTATTAGCCCTGCTGACATGTTGAAATTTAAGAAGCTAGGACCACTTCAAATCAGAAAGAAAAAAAAAGATCTAAAGATTTACTTATAATAAAGAGTGAATTTTACCTGATAGATTATTTGTCTCTCACTTATAAAAATTATGAAATTGTACCTGTTAATAAACAGTCTGTATTGAAGTTAAATCTTTGAACCAACTATCATGCGTTCACTGTATGTATAAAACTCTGGAATGTGGTTCCAGGAGGGAAGATGGTGGAGGAAGCAGTAAATTGCCATAATTATCACACATTCACCTCCAAACAAAGATAAAATAGTGCCCCCAGAAAAATCCTGGAACAGCAGAACCAGCAAAAAGATGAGACAAAACAATCTTTTAGCCCAAGAAAACTGGAAGATCAGCAAGAAAGGTCTGTCTTGCTTGGGTAAAAGGCGAACACAGTCCAGGACAGAAAGTGTGCCAGCAAGTCAGCAGTAAGCTCCACCTCAGCAAGCCAGTAGTAGATCCTAAAACACAGTGCTGTAGAGCAGACAAATAACAACAATGCCCCTCCTCCCCTACTCCTATCTGCCTCAGCTTAGCCCGGGGAATGGGCAGACTCCAGCTTCAAGAACCATCAAGGGCTTCAGCATAGCCCTGGGTAGACAGGAAGACAAACTAGCCAGACAACAAGGTGCTTCAGTGCAGTCCCCAGGGAAACACAGAAACAATCCACAGGCCTTAGTATGCACCAGATACCATTACTAGGACCTAAGCTCAGCACTAAATGGAGGAGAAAAATGCCAACACCAAGACCACCCTGTGCCTCAGCATAACCAGGGGAATTGGCAGGCTCTACTTCTGAAAGCTGACACGTGCTTCAGTGCAGCCCTAGACAAACAGCAAGCTCCAGTGACCACAGCTCCACATGCTTCAGTGTAATCCTGGGGAAATGGGCAGATGTGGCTTTAGCACATGCCAGACACCAGCACTAGGACCCTGGCTCAGCAACAGGTAAACTGCCAGACCCCTAATGCCTCCAGCAGGGCCGGCTACCCCTATCCCACCCCCTGACAGCACCACAGGCCTCAGGGAAACATAAATATAGCACCAGGTAAACAGCCAGAGCCTATAGCCAATGGCATAAGAAGACTAAAACAGTGCCCCCTTCAACCCTGGGAGCAGAGCTCAAATTTAAAAGAAAGGAAAAAGGCAAAAAAGATGAGCAAAAAAGAACAAAAAGAATCTGACCATAGAAAATTATTATGGTGACAGGGAAGGTAACAAAAGGTCAGAAGAGGCTGAAAATGTCAAAAGGCCTACGTGCAAAACCCCAAAGAAAAATATGGGAAATGGTCTAGAATGATGCAAGAGAGTTATGGGGAAAAAAAGTCAATAGCTTGGAAAAGGAAAACTCCTTAAAAATTAGAATTGGACTAATGGAAAAGGAAATGTGATGTTCCTAAGTTTCATTTTTCTTTTTTGGAGGGGGCAGGCAAGGCAATCAGCTTTAAATAAGTTGCCCAAGGTCATACAATTAGTAAATGTCAAGTCTCTGAAGCCCAATTTGAACTCAGGTCCTCCTAATTCCAGGACCAATGCTCTGTTCACTGTGCCCCCTAGCT